>NW_025416815.1:0-160000 GCF_016746395.2 Drosophila simulans
GTTGCCACCACTGCCACTGCCGCCACCGCTGCCGCCCGTGCTGGCAAGCAGCCATGATGGCATAGCTGTCGGCCACACAGCGCATGGTGAGAAGCAGCTTCCGCAGACTAGGAGAAGTGGACACCGAAGAGCTCTCGTATGCTATCAGCCGCTACGATGAGCTGGTCTTGGCGTTAATGCTCCGGTGTGGAGAGCTGGAGACGCGGCTTGCTATGCCGCCACCGCCGCCGCCGTCGTCGAATCCGTTGAAAAATACGGCCGCCAATGCTCCCCAGATGCAGCAGGTTGCACCCACCGCTGCCCCGCGGACCACCAAGGTCCGCGAGACGTGGTCAGCGGTGGTGAAGTGCGACGACCCTGCGCTATCGGGGAAAGCCATAGCGGAAAAGGTGCGACGATGGTTGCACCCTCTCTCGGAGTCAGAGTACACGAGGTCCGTGAGCTCCGTCGAGGTGGTGGTGCGATCATTCGTACTCCTTCGGTTGGAGAGCTGCAGAAGGTGGTAGCTTCAAAAAGATTCACCGAGGTTGGGCTAAATGTGGCACGGAATGCGGCCGAGAAGCCGAAGGTCGTCGTCTATGACGTCGACACAGCTATCGGCCCTGAGGAGTTTATGAAGGAGCTCCACGAAAACAACTTCGACAGCGAAATTAATCTGTCCCATTAAGAAGTCCCGTGCACCTGGTGACCAAGGCGTAGGTCGGTAGCTGACGGCGCCACAGTAAATGTGACGCTAGAGGTAGACGACCGGGCGATGGCGAAGCTCGATGTAGGTCGTGTCTACATCAAGTGGTTTTCATTCCGATGCCGATCACAGGTCCGCGGCCGAGGCCGAGCTGCGACCATCGAGCTCGGAGTCCGACTCAGGAGATCGGAGTCTATGTTCGCGCTGATGCAGGACCGTATCTCGGCGGGGACGGAAATGGATGTGCTGCCTGAAGGAATGGAGAATTTCATCGATCGGCGAGCAAGGCAGCCATCCTAGTGGATCACCAGGAACCATCTGTATGCCAGGGGAGACCCTCACCACAGATTATGGCGTATGTCTGGTCGTTAAAGGGAGTTTTGGCTCAATCTTCCTTTGCGCCGCATACTGCCAGTTCGATGCACCTCTGGAACCGTACCTCCGGTACATGGATGCGGTCCTGCTGCAGGCCAGCAGAACCCCGCAATCCTGGGCCTCGACGCGAATGCAGTGTCCCCCATGTGGCTTAGCAAACTCTCTCGTCATGCCGACCGCAAGACTTTCGTCCAATATCGGTGCCTTCAGTCCTGGTAAGACAGCTAAATGCAATATTGGCAACCCGGTTGAACTCATCAATCAATTGGACCCGCGCCAGCGGGGCTTCTTACCTACCGACGGATGTGCCGATAATGCGACGATAGTTGACTTAGTCTTGAGGCATAGCCATAGACACTTTAGATCTTGCTACATAGCAAATTTAGATGTAAGCAAGGCATTCGATTCTTTATCGCATGCATCTATATATGACACCTTACGTGCTTATGGTGCGCCAAAGGGCTTCGTTGACTACGTACAGAATACGTACGAGGGTGGCCGGTACCAGTCTCAATGGGGACGGTTGGAGTTCAGAGGAATTCGTCCCTGCTAGAGGAGTGAAGCAGGGTGACCCTTTGTCTCCTATTCTATTTAACTTGGTAATGGACAGGTTACTTAGAAACCTACCCAGCGAAATTGGTGCCAAAGTCGGAAATGCCATTACTAACGCGGCCGCGTTTGCAGATGATTTTGGTACTATTTGCTGAAACTCGAATGGGACTTCAAGTATTGTTGGACAAAACGTTGGATTTTCTATCTCTCGTCGGCCTCAAACTTAATGCCGACAAATGTTTTACCGTTGGCATTAAGGGCCAGCCGAAACAGAAGTGTACCGTGCTAGAGGCACAGAGCTTCTACGTAGGCTCGAGGGAGATTCTATCACTGAAGCGAACGGACGAGTGGAAGTACTTAGGCATCAACTTCACTGCAACCGGGAGGTTCGATGCAATCCGGCCGAGGACATTGGTCCAAAGCTACAAAGATTGACAAAGGCCCCCCTCAAACCACAACAGAGGATGTTCGCCCTTAGGACTGTCCTTATCCCACAGCTCTATCACAAGTTAGCCCTTGGGAGTGTGGCGATAGGCGTCCTACGAAAAACTGACAAATTAATAAGATATTATGTGCGAAGATGGCTAAATCTTCCGCTGGATGTGCCGATAGCATTCATTCATGCACCCCCAAAAAGTGGAGGTCTCGGAATTCCATCACTAAGATGGGTAGCTCCAATGTTAAGGCTAAGACGATTGAGGAACATTAAATGGCCTCACCTCACGCAAAACGAGGTAGCCAGCTCTTTCCTCGAAGCCGAAAAACAACGGGCCCGAGATAGATTATTAGCAGAACAAAATGAATTGTTATCGCGTCCGGTAATAGAAAAATATTGGGGGAACAAATTGTACCTCTCAGTTGATGGCAGCGGACTCCGTGAAGCGGGCCATTGGGGACCGCAACACGGGTGGGTTAATCAACCCACGCGTTTACTAACAGGAAAGGAATATATAGACGGTATTCGTCTGCGGATAAATGCCCTACCCACGAAGTCTCGTACTACAAGGGGAATGCATGTGGGGGAAGGATGTGACGCTCCCGAAACAACAAACCACATAATGCAAAAATGTTACCGGTCGCATGGGAGGCGCGTAGCTAGACACAACTGCGTAGTAAATCGAATCAAGCGGGGACTTGAGGAGAGAGGCTGCGCGGTCATTGTTGAACCAAGTCTGCAGTGCGAATCCGGCCTAAATAAACCGGACCTGGTGGCACTACGACAAGATCACATTGATGTGATCGACATACAAATTGTGACAGACGGGCACTCTATGGATGATGCACACCAGCGCAAAATCAATAGATACGACAGGCCGGACATACGAACTGAATTGCGTCGCAGGTTCGAAGCCGCAGGTGACATTGAATTCCATTCTGCCACCCTGAACTGGAGGGGGATCTGGAGTGGTCAATCCGTTAAAAGATTGATAGCAAAGGGTCTCCTCAGCAAATATGATAGTCATATCATTAGCGTCCAGGTTATGAGAGCAGTCTCGGTTGTTTTAAACAGTTCATGTACCTGAGCGGGTTTTCCCGAGATTGGACTTAGCTAAAACGTTTGGTTCAAAACATTTGCTTGCTGTCTTGGCATAACATCAATAAAGGCATAAACATCGCAAAACAATGGTTATATATAAATGGCTATGAGGATGGTTTTAGTACGTAGGCGTTGCGGAACTTCGGTTCAGATAGAGCAATGAATCGTGCATGCTAGGAAAACTGACCACACGCAGTGTTGGCAGCCCTAGTATCTTTCGATAGATTTCCATACCTCCGCGATCAAAAAAAAAAAAAAAAAAAAATAGCCAAATGCCTCGTCATCTAATTAGTGACGCGCATGAATGGATTAACGACGGACGTGTTTTCGTTGCGCTCGTGTACAGATTGCGAAGAACTTTGTTTTCCGTGTTTGGAAAGTAATAAAATCGGTGAATTAGTGCTCCGCGAAAGTCGTGTGCTAATTTTCGTGTGTTAAAAACAAGCGGTTTGGAAGTAATTAGCGATTAATTATTGCAAATTTTCCATTCAGCACGTGCTGCGAGGCGAGCTTACGAGTAAGTTTTTCGAGTAAGCTTTTTGATCAGCTGTCACAAAGCTTATTGGTGGCAGTCACTGCTAAGGTTTGTGTCTAGGGAGAGTTTTTAGTGCTACCAGACTCTACCGGTAGGTGGAGCTCGAGTTCCAGAGCAACTACCTTTTGTCAGCGAGCAAACGAGCATACGGTTGCTGGCGTTGACGGTAGGTGGAGCCACCATCGTAGTTATGCCGATGGAGAGCGACAGCAGCGCGAGTGCCTTGAGCGGAAGTAGTGCCTCGAGGAAGTCCAAACGAGGCAGGCGCAGAAGCCACCTGGCACCTGGCTCGGCGCCAACGCAGGCGAAATTGGTTGCCCTGGCATCGAATGGAGTGCCAGAACCCGTTGGGGTACTGAAGGAGCCGTTTTCGTCGCTGGAGGACGCCCGGGCGGCTACGGCAAACGCTGCCATCGATGCTGCCCCCCCCCCCACGCTGCTGCCACCGCTGTTGATCCTACTGCTGCCCCTGCTGCTGCCCCTGCTGCCGACCACACTGCTGTCTCCGCCGTTTCCACTGCTGCTAAAATTGTTGCCACCACTGCCACTGCCGCCACCGCTGCCGCCCGTGCTGGGCAAGCAGCCATGATGGCATAGCTGTCGGCCACACAGCGCATGGTGAGAAGCAGCTTCCGCAGACTAGGAGAAGTGGACACCGAAGAGCTCTCGTATGCTATCAGCCGCTACGATGAGCTGGTCTTGGCGTTAATGCTCCGGTGTGGAGAGCTGGAGACGCGGCTTGCTATGCCGCCACCGCCGCCGCCGTCGTCGAATCCGTTGAAAAATACGGCCGCATATGCTCCCCAGATGCAGCAGGTTGCACCCACCGCTGCCCCGCGGACCACCAACGTCCGCGAGACGTGGTCAGCGGTGGTGAAGTGCGACGACCCTGCGCTATCGGGGAAAGCCATAGCGGAAAAGGTGCGAACGATGGTTGCACCCTCTCTCGCAGTCAGAGTACACGAGGTCCGTGAGCTCCGTCGAGGTGGTGGTGCGATCATTCGTACTCCTTCGGTTGGAGAGCTGCAGAAGGTGGTAGCTTCAAAAGATTCGCCGAGGTTGGGCTAAATGTGGCACGGAATGCGGCCGAGAAGCCGAAGGTCGTCGTCTATGACGTCGACCCAGCTATCGGCCCTGAGGAGTTTATGAAGGAGCTCCACGAGAACAACTTCGACAGCGAAATGAATCTGTCCCAGTTTAAGAAGTCCGTGCACCTGGTGACCAAGGCGTGGTCGGTAGCTGACGGCGCCACAGTAAATGTGACGCTCGAGGTAGACGACCGAGCGATGGCGAAGCTTGACCTACACGACCTACAGTGTCTACATCAAGTGGTTTTCATTCCGATGCCGATCACAGGTCCGCACATATGCCTGCCACAGATGCGTGGGTTTCGACCACACGGTCAGCGAATGCCGGCAGAAGGACAGTGTCTGCCGTCAGTGCGGGCAACAAGGCCACACTGCGGCAAAGTGCCAAAACCCGGTGGACTGCCGGAACTGCCGCCACAGAGGGCAACCCTCGGGGCATTACATGCTCTCGAGCGTTTGCCCGATATACGGGGCGTTGCTGGCGAGGGTGCAAGCTAGACACTAATGTTTAGCTTCATCCAAGCGAACTGCGGCCGAGGCCGAGCTGCGACCATCGAGCTCGGAGTCCGACTCAGGAGATCGGAGTCTATGTTCGCGCTGATGCATGAGCCGTATCTCGGCGGGTACGGAATGGATGTGCTGCCTGAAGGAATGAGAATTTTCATCGATCGGCGAGGGAAGGCAGCCATCCTAGTGGATCACCAGGAAGCCATCTGTATGCCAGGGGAGACCCTCACCACAGATTATGGCGTATGTCTGGTCGTTAAAGGGAGTTTTGGCTCAATCTTCCTTTGCGCCGCATACTGCCAGTTCGATGCACCTCTGGAACCGTACCTCCGGTACATGGATGCGGTCCTGCTGCAGCAGGCCGTACCAAAATCCGCAGCTGGTCTCCAAGGTGAAGAGTCTCTAGTCGATAGAATAATGTAGGTAAGGGAAGTCGGCAAATTAGATCCGTAACTTCGGGATAAGGATTGGCTCTGAAGATTGAGATAGTCGGGCTTGATTGGGAAACAATAACATGGTTTATGTGCTCGTTCTGGGTAAATAGAGTTTCTAGCATTTATGTTAGTTACTTGTTCCCTGGATAGTTTAGTTACGTAGCCAATTGTGGAACTTTCTTGCTAAAATTTTTAAGAATACTATTTGGGTTAAACCAATTAGCTCTTATCAATTATAACGATTATCAATTAACAATCAATTCAGAACTGGCACGGACTTGGGGAATCCGACTGTCTAATTAAAACAAAGCATTGTGATGGCCCTAGCGGGTGTTGACACAATGTGATTTCTGCCCAGTGCTCTGAATGTCAAAGTGAAGAAATTCAAGTAAGCGCGGGTCAACGGCGGGAGTAACTATGACTCTCTGAGGGATCTGGGGTAATTGCGAGCAGAGGGGGAGTATTTTTCTGTAATTCGTAAGTCATATCATATGGTGTGCGGAAGGGGAATTTTACTCTGTAACTCACAAGTCTCTCCTTTACTCAAGTCGACTCAAAACCTCCTCGTGGTGGTCCCCGGTAATGCTAAACTTGTTTAGCAGCTAATTTGAGCGGCAAAAACTTTTCCGATGGGCTGGTTCCCCAGAGGAAATTTACTCATATTGGAACTACGAATACAAATAACGAGCCTCGGATATCTTTACACAATCTGATGACGACCCGACCCTCCGCGGATATCTTCCCGGAGGACCAATATGAACCAAACGCAGCGGCTACTCTATCTAGGGTTCCCTGCACAGTATGTGGCCGGTCCTTTAACAGCAAGAGAGGACTCGGTGTTCACATGCGATCTCGGCACCCAGACGAACTTGATGAAGAACGTCGACGTGTCGATATAAAGGCAAGGTGGAGTGAGGAAGAGAAGTGGATGATGGCGAGAAAGGAGGTTGAGCTCACAGCAAATGGACATAAACACATGAACAAGCAACTAGCGGTGTATTTTGCAAACCGCAGCGTCGAAGCCATCAAAAAGCTAAGACAGAGGGGCGATTATAAGGAGAAAATAGAGCAGATAAGAGGGCAATCTGCTCTCGTCCCGGAAGTTGCAAATCTAACCATAAGCGGCCTAGTAGAAGGAGCAAAAAAAAAAACATCAGAAACAACCAATCACCCTCGAAAGAAAAAATCGACACTGCGTGGTATAGCCCGTAGAATGCATTCCAAATGAGAGAAGAGCTACAAACGATCATTGACAGGGCAGAGCTCGAGGGAAAGGAAACCACTCTCCAATGCTTATCGCTATATCTCCTGGGAATTTTTCCGGCACAGGGTGTACGACACACGCTGACGAGACCTCCTCGGAGACCTCGGAATAGGAGAGAAAGCAGAAGGCAGCAGTATGCTGTCGTCCAGCGTAACTGGGATAAGCATAAAGGAAGATGCATCAAGTCCTTGCTAAATGGAACTGATGAGTCGGTAATGCCAAGCCAAGAAGTAATGGTTCCCTACTGGAGAGAAGTAATGACTCAGCCTAGCCCAAGCTCTTGCAGTGGAGAAGTGATACAAATGGATCACTCGCTTGAGAGGGTTTGGTCTGCTATTACGGAGCCTTCGGGCGTCAAGAATCTCATTATCTTCATCTCCGGGGCCTGACGGGATAACTCCAAAATCTGCCAGGGAGGTGCCGTCAGGTATTATGTTGCGAATAATGAACCTAATTCTATGGTGCGGTAATCTACCACACTCTATCCGACTGGCCAGAACCGTCTTCATCCCGAAGACGGTGACGGCGAAGCGACCGCAAGACTTTCGTCCAATATCGGTGCCTTCAGTCCTGGTAAGACAGCTAAATGCAATATTGGCAACCCGGTTGAACTCATCAATCAATTGGGACCCGCGCCAGCGGGGCTTCTTACCTACCGACGGATGTGCCGATAATGCGACGATAGTTGACTTAGTCTTGAGGCATAGCCATAGACACTTTAGATCTTGCTACATAGCAAATTTAGATGTAAGCAAGGCATTCGATTCTTTATCGCATGCATCTATATATGACACCTTACGTGCTTATGGTGCGCCAAAGGGCTTCGTTGACTACGTACAGAATACGTACGAGGGTGGCGGTACCAGTCTCAATGGGGACGGTTGGAGTTCAGAGGAATTCGTCCCTGCTAGAGGAGTGAAGCAGGGTGACCCTTTGTCTCCTATTCTATTTAACTTGGTAATGGACAGGTTACTTAGAAACCTACCCAGCGAAATTGGTGCCAAAGTCGGAAATGCCATTACTAACGCGGCCGCGTTTGCAGATGATTTTGGTACTATTTGCTGAAACTCGAATGGGACTTCAAGTATTGTTGGACAAAACGTTGGATTTTCTATCTCTCGTCGGCCTCAAACTTAATGCCGACAAATGTTTTACCGTTGGCATTAAGGGCCAGCCGAAACAGAAGTGTACCGTGCTAGAGGCACAGAGCTTCTACGTAGGCTCGAGGGAGATTCTATCACTGAAGCGAACGGACGAGTGGAAGTACTTAGGCATCAACTTCACTGCAACCGGGAGGGTTCGATGCAATCCGGCCGAGGACATTGGTCCAAAGCTACAAAGATTGACAAAGGCCCCCCTCAAACCACAACAGAGGATGTTCGCCCTTAGGACTGTCCTTATCCCACAGCTCTATCACAAGTTAGCCCTTGGGAGTGTGGCGATAGGCGTCCTACGAAAAACTGACAAATTAATAAGATATTATGTGCGAAGATGGCTAAATCTTCCGCTGGATGTGCCGATAGCATTCATTCATGCACCCCCAAAAAGTGGAGGTCTCGGAATTCCATCACTAAGATGGGTAGCTCCAATGTTAAGGCTAAGACGATTGAGGAACATTAAATGGCCTCACCTCACGCAAAACGAGGTAGCCAGCTCTTTCCTCGAAGCCGAAAAACAACGGGCCCGAGATAGATTATTAGCAGAACAAAATGAATTGTTATCGCGTCCGGTAATAGAAAAATATTGGGGGAACAAATTGTACCTCTCAGTTGATGGCAGCGGACTCCGTGAAGCGGGCCATTGGGGACCGCAACACGGGTGGGTTAATCAACCCACGCGTTTACTAACAGGAAAGGAATATATAGACGGTATTCGTCTGCGGATAAATGCCCTACCCACGAAGTCTCGTACTACAAGGGGAAGGCATGTGGGGGAAGGATGTGACGCTCCCGAAACAACAAACCACATAATGCAAAAATGTTACCGATCGCATGGGAGGCGCGTAGCTAGACACAACTGCGTAGTAAATCGAATCAAGCGGGGACTTGAGGAGAGAGGCTGCGCGGTCATTGTTGAACCAAGTCTGCAGTGCGAATCCGGCCTTAATAAACCGGACCTGGTGGCACTACGACAAGATCACATTGATGTGATCGACATACAAATTGTGACAGACGGGCACTCTATGGATGATGCACACCAGCGCAAAATCAATAGATACGACAGACCGGACATACGAACTGAATTGCGTCGCAGATTCGAAGCCGCAGGTGACATTGAATTCCATTCTGCCACCCTGAACTGGAGGGGGATCTGGAGTGGTCAATCCGTTAAAAGATTGATAGCAAAGGGTCTCCTCAGCAAATATGATAGTCATATCATTAGCGTCCAGGTTATGAGAGGCAGTCTCGGTTGTTTTAAACAGTTCATGTACCTGAGCGGGTTTTCCCGAGATTGGACTTAGCTAAAACGTTTGGTTCAAAACATTTGCTTGCTGTCTTGGCATAACATCAATAAAGGCATAAACATCGCAAAATAATGGTTATATATAAATGGCTATGAGGATGGTTTTAGTACGTAGGCGTTGCGGAACTTCGGTTCAGATAGAGCAATGAATCGTGCATGCTAGGAAAACTGACCACACGCAGTGTTGGCAGCCCTAGTATCTTTCGATAGATTTCCATACCTCCGCGATCAAAAAAAAAAAAAAAAAAAAAAAAAAAATAGCCAAATGCCTCGTCATCGAATTAGTGACGCGCATGAATGGATTAACGACGGACGTGTTTTCGTTGCGCTCGTGTACAGATTGCGAAGAACTTGGTTTTCCGTGTTTGGAAAGTAATAAAATCGGTGAATTAGTGCTCCGCGAAAGTCGTGTGCTAATTTTCGTGTGTTATAAACAAGCGGTTTGGAAGTAATTAGCGATTAATTATTGCAAATTTTCCATTCAGCACGTGCTGCGAGGCGAGCTTACGAGTAAGTTTGTCGAGTAAGCTTTTTGATCAGCTGTCACAAAGCTTATTGGTGGCAGTCACTGCTAAGGTTTGTGTCTAGGGAGAGTTTTTAGTGCTACCAGACTCTACCGATGGGTGGAGCTCGAGTTCCAGAGCAACTACCTTTTGTCAGCGAGCAAACGAGCATACGGTTGCTGGCGTTGACGGTAGGTGGAGCCACCATCGTAGTTATGCCGATGGAGAGCGACAGCAGCGCGAGTGCCTTGAGCGGAAGTAGTGCCTCGAGGAAGTCCAAACGAGGCAGGCGCAGAAGCCACCTGGCACCTGGCTCGGCGCCAACGCAGGCGAAATTGGTTGCCCTGGCATCGAATGGAGTGCCAGAACCCGTTGGGGTACTGAAGGAGCCGTTTTCGTCGCTGGAGGACGCCCGGGCGGCTACGGCAAACGCTGCCATCGATGCTGCCCCCCCCCCCCACGCTGCTGCCACCGCTGTTGATCCTACTGCTGCCCCTGCTGCTGCCCCTGCTGCCGACCACACTGCTGTCTCCGCCGTTTCCACTGCTGCTAAAATTGTTGCCACCACTGCCACTGCCGCCACCGCTGCCGCCCGTGCTGGGCAAGCAGCCATGATGGCATAGCTGTCGGCCACACAGCGCATGGTGAGAAGCAGCTTCCGCAGACTAGGAGAAGTGGACACCGAAGAGCTCTCGTATGCTATCAGCCGCTACGATGAGCTGGTCTTGGCGTTAATGCTCCGGTGTGGAGAGCTGGAGACGCGGCTTGCTATGCCGCCACCGCCGCCGCCGTCGTCGAATCCGTTGAAAAATACGGCCGCCAATGCTCCCCAGATGCAGCAGGTTGCACCCACCGCTGCCCCGCGGACCACCAAGGTCCGCGAGACGTGGTCAGCGGTGGTGAAGTGCGACGACCCTGCGCTATCGGGGAAAGCCATAGCGGAAAAGGTGCGAACGATGGTTGCACCCTCTCTCGGAGTCAGAGTACACGAGGTCCGTGAGCTCCGTCGAGGTGGTGGTGCGATCATTCGTACTCCTTCGGTTGGAGAGCTGCAGAAGGTGGTAGCTTCAAAAAGATTCACCGAGGTTGGGCTAAATGTGGCACGGAATGCGGCCGAGAAGCCGAAGGTCGTCGTCTATGACGTCGACACAGCTATCGGCCCTGAGGAGTTTATGAAGGAGCTCCACGAGAACAACTTCGACAGCGAAATTAATCTGTCCCAGTTTAAGAAGTCCGTGCACCTGGTGACCAAGGCGTGGTCGGTAGCTGACGGCGCCACAGTAAATGTGACGCTAGAGGTAGACGACCGGGCGATGGCGAAGCTTGATGTAGGTCGTGTCTACATCAAGTGGTTTTCATTCCGATGCCGATCACAGGTCCGCACATATGCCTGCCACAGATGCGTGGGTTTCGACCACACGGTCAGCGAATGCCGGCAGAAGGACAGTGTCTGCCGTCAGTGCGGGCAACAAGGCCACACTGCGGCAAAGTGCCAAAACCCGGTGGACTGCCGGAACTGCCGCCACAGAGGGCAACCCTCGGGGCATTACATGCTCTCGAGCGTTTGCCCGATATACGGGGCGTTGCTGGCGAGGGTGCAAGCTAGACACTAATGTTTAGCTTCATCCAAGCGAACTGCGGCCGAGGCCGAGCTGCGACCATCGAGCTCGGAGTCCGACTCAGGAGATCGGAGTCTATGTTCGCGCTGATGCATGAGCCGTATCTCGGCGGGTACGGAATGGATGTGCTGCCTGAAGGAATGAGAATTTTCATCGATCGGCGAGGGAAGGCAGCCATCCTAGTGGATCACCAGGAAGCCATCTGTATGCCAGGGGAGACCCTCACCACAGATTATGGCGTATGTCTGGTCGTTAAAGGGAGTTTTGGCTCAATCTTCCTTTGCGCCGCATACTGCCAGTTCGATGCACCTCTGGAACCGTACCTCCGGTACATGGATGCGGTCCTGCTGCAGGCCAGCAGAACCCCCGCAATCCTGGGCCTCGACGCGAATGCAGTGTCCCCCATGTGGCTTAGCAAACTCTCTCGTCATGCCGACCGCAAGACTTTCGTCCAATATCGGTGCCTTCAGTCCTGGTAAGACAGCTAAATGCAATATTGGCAACCCGGTTGAACTCATCAATCAATTGGGACCCGCGCCAGCGGGGCTTCTTACCTACCGACGGATGTGCCGATAATGCGACGATAGTTGACTTAGTCTTGAGGCATAGCCATAAGCACTTTAGATCTTGCTACATAGCAAATTTAGATGTAAGCAAGGCATTCGATTCTTTATCGCATGCATCTATATATGACACCTTACGTGCTTATGGTGCGCCAAAGGGCTTCGTTGACTACGTACAGAATACGTACGAGGGTGGCGGTACCAGTCTCAATGGGGACGGTTGGAGTTCAGAGGAATTCGTCCCTGCTAGAGGAGTGAAGCAGGGTGACCCTTTGTCTCCTATTCTATTTAACTTGGTAATGGATAGGTTACTTAGAAACCTACCCAGCGAAATTGGTGCCAAAGTCGGAAATGCCATTACTAACGCGGCCGCGTTTGCAGATGATTTTGGTACTATTTGCTGAAACTCGAATGGGACTTCAAGTATTGTTGGACAAATGTTTTACCGTTGGCATTAAGGGCCAGCCGAAACAGAAGTGTACCGTGCTAGAGGCACAGAGCTTCTACGTAGGCTCGAGGGAGATTCTATCACTGAAGCGAACGGACGAGTGGAAGTACTTAGGCATCAACTTCACTGCAACCGGGAGGGTTCGATGCAATCCGGCCGAGGACATTGGTCCAAAGCTACAAAGATTGACAAAGGCCCCCCTCAACCACAACCACAACACCACAACAGAGGATGTTCGCCCTTAGGACTGTCCTTATCCCACAGCTCTATCACAAGTTAGCCCTTGGGAGTGTGGCGATAGGCGTCCTACGAAAAACTGACAAATTAATAAGATATTATGTGCGAAGATGGCTAAATCTTCCGCTGGATGTGCCGATAGCATTCATTCATGCACCCCCAAAAAGTGGAGGTCTCGGAATTCCATCACTAAGATGGGTAGCTCCAATGTTAAGGCTAAGACGATTGAGGAACATTAAATGGCCTCACCTCACGCAAAACGAGGTAGCCAGCTCTTTCCTCGAAGCCGAAAAACAACGGGCCCGAGATAGATTATTAGCAGAACAAAATGAATTGTTATCGCGTCCGGTAATAGAAAAATATTGGGGGAACAAATTGTACCTCTCAGTTGATGGCAGCGGACTCCGTGAAGCGGGCCATTGGGGACCGCAACACGGGTGGGTTAATCAACCCACGCGTTTACTAACAGGAAAGGAATATATAGACGGTATTCGTCTGCGGATAAATGCCCTACCCACGAAGTCTCGTACTACAAGGGGAAGGCATGTGGGGGAAGGATGTGACGCTCCCGAAACAACAAACCACATAATGCAAAAATGTTACCGATCGCATGGGAGGCGCGTAGCTAGACACAACTGCGTAGTAAATCGAATCAAGCGGTGACTTAAGGAGAGAGGCTGCGCGGTCATTGTTGAACCAAGTCTGCAGTGCGAATCCGGCCTTAATAAACCGGACCTGGTGGCACTACGACAAGATCACATTGATGTGATCGACATACAAATTGTGACAGACGGGCACTCTATGGATGATGCACACCAGCGCAAAATCAATATTCGTGTGTTATAAACAAGCGGTTTGGAAGTAATTAGCGATTAATTATTGCAAATTTTCCATTTAGCACGTGCTGCGAGGCGAGCTTACGAGTAAGTTTGTCGAGTAAGCTTTTTGATCAGCTGTCACAAAGCTTATTGGTGGCAGTCACTGCTAAGGTTTGTGTCTAGGGAGAGTTTTTAGTGCTACCAGACTCTACCGATAGGTGGAGCTCGAGTTCCAGAGCAACTACCTTTTGTCAGCGAGCAAACGAGCATACGGTTGCTGGCGTTGACGGTAGGTGGAGCCACCATCGTAGTTATGCCGATGGAGAGCGACAGCAGCGCGAGTGCCTTGAGCGGAAGTAGTGCCTCGAGGAAGTCCAAACGAGGCAGGCGCAGAAGCCACCTGGCACCTGGCTCGGCGCCAACGCAGGCGAAATTGGTTGCCCTGGCATCGAATGGAGTGCCAGAACCCGTTGGGGTACTGAAGGAGCCGTTTTCGTCGCTGGAGGACGCCCGGGCGGCTACGGCAAACGCTGCCATCGATGCTGCCCCCCCCCCCCCCCCCACGCTGCTGCCACCGCTGTTGATCCTACTGCTGCCCCTGCTGCTGCCCTGCTGCGACCACACTGCTGTCTCCGCCGTTTCCACTGCTGCTAAAATTGTTGCCACCACTGCCACTGCCGCCACCGCTGCCGCCCGTGCTGGGCAAGCAGCCATGATGGCATAGCTGTCGGCCACACAGCGCATGGTGAGAAGCAGCTTCCGCAGACTAGGAGAAGTGGACACCGAAGAGCTCTCGTATGCTATCAGCCGCTACGATGAGCTGGTCTTGGCGTTAATGCTCCGGTGTGGAGAGCTGGAGACGCGGCTTGCTATGCCGCCACCGCCGCCGCCGTCGTCGAATCCGTTGAAAAATACGGCCGCCAATGCTCCCCAGATGCAGCAGGTTGCACCCACCGCTGCCCCGCGGACCACCAAGGTCCGCGAGACGTGGTCAGCGGTGGTGAAGTGCGACGACCCTGCGCTATCGGGGAAAGCCATAGCGGAAAAGGTGCGAACGATGGTTGCACCCTCTCTCGGAGTCAGAGTACACGAGGTCCGTGAGCTCCGTCGAGGTGGTGGTGCGATCATTCGTACTCCTTCGGTTGGAGAGCTGCAGAAGGTGGTAGCTTCAAAAAGATTCACCGAGGTTGGGCTAAATGTGGCACGGAATGCGGCCGAGAAGCCGAAGGTCGTCGTCTATGACGTCGACACAGCTATCGGCCCTGAGGAGTTTATGAAGGAGCTCCACGAGAACAACTTCGACAGCGAAATTAATCTGTCCCAGTTTAAGAAGTCCGTGCACCTGGTGACCAAGGCGTGGTCGGTAGCTGACGGCGCCACAGTAAATGTGACGCTAGAGGTAGACGACCGGGCGATGGCGAAGCTGATGTAGGTCGTGTCTACATCAAGTGGTTTTCATTCCGATGCCGATCACAGGTCCGCACATATGCTCACAGATGCTGGGTTCGCCACACGGTCAGCGAATGCCGGCAGAAGGACAGTGTCTGCCGTCAGTGCGGGCAACAAGGCCACACTGCGGCAAAGTGCCAAACCCGGTGGACTGCCGGAACTGCCGCCACAGAGGGCAACCCTCGGGGCATTACATGCTCTCGAGCGTTTGCCCGATATACGGGGCGTTCTGGCGAGGGTGCAAGCTAGACACTAATGTTTAGCTTCATCCAAGCGAACTGCGGCCGAGGCCGAGCTGCGACCATCGAGCTCGGAGTCCGACTCAGGAGATCGGAGTCTATGTTCGCGCTGATGCAGGAGCCGTATCTCGGCGGGGACGGAATGGATGTGCTGCCTGAAGGAATGAGAATTTTCATCGATCGGCGAGGGAAGGCAGCCATCCTAGTGGATCACCAGGAAGCCATCTGTATGCCAGGGGAGACCCTCACCACAGATTATGGCGTATGTCTGGTCGTTAAAGGGAGTTTTGGCTCAATCTTCCTTTGCGCCGCATACTGCCAGTTCGATGCACCTCTGGAACCGTACCTCCGGTACATGGATGCGGTCCTGCTGCAGGCCAGCAGAACCCCCGCAATCCTGGGCCTCGACGCGAATGCAGTGTCCCCCATGTGGCTTAGCAAACTCTCTCGTCATGCCGACCGCAAGACTTTCGTCCAATATCGGTGCCTTCAGTCCTGGTAAGACAGCTAAATGCAATATTGGCAACCCGGTTGAACTCATCAATCAATTGGGACCCGCGCCAGCGGGGCTTCTTACCTACCGACGGATGTGCCGATAATGCGACGATAGTTGACTTAGTCTTGAGGCATAGCCATAAGCACTTTAGATCTTGCTACATAGCAAATTTAGATGTAAGCAAGGCATTCGATTCTTTATCGCATGCATCTATATATGACACCTTACGTGCTTATGGTGCGCCAAAGGGCTTCGTTGACTACGTACAGAATACGTACGAGGGTGGCGGTACCAGTCTCAATGGGGACGGTTGGAGTTCAGAGGAATTCGTCCCTGCTAGAGGAGTGAAGCAGGGTGACCCTTTGTCTCCTATTCTATTTAACTTGGTAATGGACAGGTTACTTAGAAACCTACCCAGCGAAATTGGTGCCAAAGTCGGAAATGCCATTACTAACGCGGCCGCGTTTGCAGATGATTTTGGTACTATTTGCTGAAACTCGAATGGGACTTCAAGTATTGTTGGACAAAACGTTGGATTTTCTATCTCTCGTCGGCCTCAAACTTAATG
Source organism: Drosophila simulans (assembly GCF_016746395.2). Lineage (NCBI taxonomy): Eukaryota > Metazoa > Arthropoda > Insecta > Diptera > Drosophilidae > Drosophila > Drosophila simulans. Next base: position 16,381 of record NW_025416815.1, read on the forward strand.
CCGACAAATGTTTTACCGTTGGCATTAAGGGCCAGCCGAAACAGAAGTGTACCGTGCTAGAGGCACAGAGCTTCTACGTAGGCTCGAGGGAGATTCCATCACTGAAGCGAACGGACGAGTGGAAGTACTTAGGCATCAACTTCACTGCAACCGGGAGGGTTCGATGCAATCCGGCCGAGGACATTGGTACAAAGCTACAAAGATTGATAAAGGCCCCCCTCAAACCACAACAGAGGATGTTCGCCCTTAGGACTGTCCTTATCCCACAGCTCTATCACAAGTTAGCCCTTGGGAGTGTGACGATAGGCGTCCTACGAAAAACTGACAAATTAATAAGATATTATGTGCGAAGATGGCTAAATCTTCCGCTGGATGTGCCGATAGCATTCATTCATGCACCCCCAAAAAGTGGAGGTCTCGGAATTCCATCACTAAGATGGGTAGCTCCAATGTTAAGGCTAAGACGATTGAGGAACATTAAATGGCCTCACCTCACGCAAAACGAGGTAGCCAGCTCTTTCCTCGAAGCCGAAAAACAACGGGCCCGAGATAGATTATTAGCAGAACAAAATGAATTGTTATCGCGTCCGGTAATAGAAAAATATTGGGGGAACAAATTGTACCTCTCAGTTGATGGCAGCGGACTCCGTGAAGCGGGCCATTGGGGACCGCAACACGGGTGGGTTAATCAACCCACGCGTTTACTAACAGGAAAGGAATATATAGACGGTATTCGTCTGCGGATAAATGCCCTACCCACGAAGTCTCGTACTACAAGGGGAAGGCATGTGGGGGAAGGATGTGACGCTCCCGAAACAACAAACCACATAATGCAAAAATGTTACCGATCGCATGGGAGGCGCGTAGCTAGACACAACTGCGTAGTAAATCGAATCAAGCGGTGACTTAAGGAGAGAGGCTGCGCGGTCATTGTTGAACCAAGTCTGCAGTGCGAATCCGGCCTTAATAAACCGGACCTGGTGGCACTACGACAAGATCACATTGATGTGATCGACATACAAATTGTGACAGACGGACACTCTATGGATGATGCACACCAGCGCAAAATCAATAGATACGACAGACCGGACATACGAACTGAATTGTGTCGCAGATTCGAAGCCGCAGGTGACATTGAATTCCATTCTGCCACCCTGAACTGGAGGGGGATCTGGAGTGGTCAATCCGTTAAAAGATTGATAGCAAAGGGTCTCCTCAGCAAATATGATAGTCATATCATTAGCGTCCAGGTTATGAGAAGCAGTCTCGGTTGTTTTAAACAGTTCATGTACCTGAGCGGGTTTTCCCGAGATTGGACTTAGCTAAAACGTTTGGTTCAAAACATTCGCTTGCTGTCTTGGCATAACATCAATAAAGGCATAAACATCGCAAAATAATGGTTATATATAAATGGCTATGAGGATGGTTTTAGTACGTAGGCGTTGCGGAACTTCGGTTCAGATAGAGCAATGAATCGTGCATGCTAGGAAAACTGACCACACGCAGTGTTGGCAGCCCTAGTATCTTTCGATAGATTTCCATACCTCCGCGATCAAAAAAAAAAAAAAAATAGCCAAATGCCTCGTCATCTAATTAGTGACGCGCATGAATGGATTAACGACGGACGTGTTTTCGTTGCGCTCGTGTACAGATTGCGAAGAACTTGGTTTTCCGTGTTTGGAAAGTAATAAAATCGGTGAATTAGTGCTCCGCGAAAGTCGTGTGCTAATTTTCGTGTGTTATAAACAAGCGGTTTGGAAGTAATTAGCGATTAATTATTGCAAATTTTCCATTCAGCACGTGCTGCGAGGCGAGCTTACGAGTAAGTTTGTCGAGTAAGCTTTTTGATCAGCTGTCACAAAGCTTATTGGTGGCAGTCACTGCTAAGGTTTGTGTCTAGGGAGAGTTTTTAGTGCTACCAGACTCTACCGGTAGGTGGAGCTCGAGTTCCAGAGCAACTACCTTTTGTCAGCGAGCAAACGAGCATACGGTTGCTGGCGTTGACGGTAGGTGGAGCCACCATCGTAGTTATGCCGATGGAGAGCGACAGCAGCGCGAGTGCCTTGAGCGGAAGTAGTGCCTCGAGGAAGTCCAAACGAGGCAGGCGCAGAAGCCACCTGGCACCTGGCTCGGCGCCAACGCAGGCGAAATTGGTTGCCCTGGCATCGAATGGAGTGCCAGAACCCGTTGGGGTACTGAAGGAGCCGTTTTCGTCGCTGGAGGACGCCCGGGCGGCTACGGCAAACGCTGCCATCGATGCTGCCCCCCCCCCACGCTGCTGCCACCGCTGTTGATCCTACTGCTGCCCCTGCTGCTGCCCCTGCTGCCGACCACACTGCTGTCTCCGCCGTTTCCACTGCTGCTAAAATTGTTGCCACCACTGCCACTGCCGCCACCGCTGCCGCCCGTGCTGGGCAAGCAGCCATGATGGCATAGCTGTCGGCCACACAGCGCATGGTGAGAAGCAGCTTCCGCAGACTAGGAGAAGTGGACACCGAAGAGCTCTCGTATGCTATCAGCCGCTACGATGAGCTGGTCTTGGCGTTAATGCTCCGGTGTGGAGAGCTGGAGACGCGGCTTGCTATGCCGCCACCGCCGCCGCCGTCGTCGAATCCGTTGAAAAATACGGCCGCATATGCTCCCCAGATGCAGCAGGTTGCACCCACCGCTGCCCCGCGGACCACCAACGTCCGCGAGACGTGGTCAGCGGTGGTGAAGTGCGACGACCCTGCGCTATCGGGGAAAGCCATAGCGGAAAAGGTGCGAACGATGGTTGCACCCTCTCTCGCAGTCAGAGTACACGAGGTCCGTGAGCTCCGTCGAGGTGGTGGTGCGATCATTCGTACTCCTTCGGTTGGAGAGCTGCAGAAGGTGGTAGCTTCAAAAGATTCGCCGAGGTTGGGCTAAATGTGGCACGGAATGCGGCCGAGAAGCCGAAGGTCGTCGTCTATGACGTCGACCCAGCTATCGGCCCTGAGGAGTTTATGAAGGAGCTCCACGAGAACAACTTCGACAGCGAAATGAATCTGTCCCAGTTTAAGAAGTCCGTGCACCTGGTGACCAAGGCGTGGTCGGTAGCTGACGGCGCCACAGTAAATGTGACGCTCGAGGTAGACGACGAGCGATGGCGAAGCTTGACCTACACGACCTACAGTGTCTACATCAAGTGGTTTTCATTCCGATGCCGATCACAGGTCCGCACATATGCCTGCCACAGATGCGTGGGTTTCGACCACACGGTCAGCGAATGCCGTCAGAAGGACAGTGTCTGCCGTCAGTGCGGGCAACAAGGCCACACTGCGGCAAAGTGCCAAAACCCGGTGGACTGCCGGAACTGCCGCCACAGAGGGCAACCCTCGGGGCATTACATGCTCTCGAGCGTTTGCCCGATATACGGGGCGTTGCTGGCGAGGGTGCAAGCTAGACACTAATGTTTAGCTTCATCCAAGCGAACTGCGGCCGAGGCCGAGCTGCGACCATCGAGCTCGGAGTCCGACTCAGGAGATCGGAGTCTATGTTCGCGCTGATGCATGAGCCGTATCTCGGCGGGTACGGAATGGATGTGCTGCCTGAAGGAATGAGAATTTTCATCGATCGGCGAGGGAAGGCAGCCATCCTAGTGGATCACCAGGAGCCATCTGTATGCCAGGGGAGACCCTCACCACAGATTATGGCGTATGTCTGGTCGTTAAAGGGAGTTTTGGCTCAATCTTCCTTTGCGCCGCATACTGCCAGTTCGATGCACCTCTGGAACCGTACCTCCGGTACATGGATGCGGTCCTGCTGCAGCAGGCCGTACCAAAATCCGCAGCTGGTCTCCAAGGTGAAGAGTCTCTAGTCGATAGAATAATGTAGGTAAGGGAAGTCGGCAAATTAGATCCGTAACTTCGGGATAAGGATTGGCTCTGAAGATTGAGATAGTCGGGCTTGATTGGGAAACAATAACATGGTTTATGTGCTCGTTCTGGGTAAATAGAGTTTCTAGCATTTATGTTAGTTACTTGTTCCCTGGATAGTTTAGTTACGTAGCCAATTGTGGAACTTTCTTGCTAAAATTTTTAAGAATACTATTTGGGTTAAACCAATTAGCTCTTATCAATTATAACGATTATCAATTAACAATCAATTCAGAACTGGCACGGACTTGGGGAATCCGACTGTCTAATTAAAACAAGCATTGTGATGGCCCTAGCGGGTGTTGACACAATGTGATTTCTGCCCAGTGCTCTGAATGTCAAAGTGAAGAAATTCAAGTAAGCGCGGGTCAACGGCGGGAGTAACTATGACTCTCTGAGGGATCTGGGGTAATTGCGAGCAGAGGGGGAGTATTTTTCTGTAATTCGTAAGTCATATCATATGGTGTGCGGAAGGGGAATTTTACTCTGTAACTCACAAGTCTCTCCTTTACTCAAGTCGACTCAAAACCTCCTCGTGGTGGTCCCCGGTAATGCTAAACTTGTTTAGCAGCTAATTTGAGCGGCAAAAACTTTTCCGATGGGCTGGTTCCCCAGAGGAAATTTACTCATATTGGAACTACGAATACAAATAACGAGCCTCGGATATCTTTACACAATCTGATGACGACCCGACCCTCCGCGGATATCTTCCCGGAGGACCAATATGAACCAAACGCAGCGGCTACTCTATCTAGGGTTCCTGCACAGTATGTGGCCGGTCCTTTAACAGCAAGAGAGGACTCGGTGTTCACATGCGATCTCGGCACCCAGACGAACTTGATGAAGAACGTCGACGTGTCGATATAAAGGCAAGGTGGAGTGAGGAAGAGAAGTGGATGATGGCGAGAAAGGAGGTTGAGCTCACAGCAAATGGACATAAACACATGAACAAGCAACTAGCGGTGTATTTTGCAAACCGCAGCGTCGAAGCCATCAAAAAGCTAAGACAGAGGGGCGATTATAAGGAGAAAATAGAGCAGATAAGAGGGCAATCTGCTCTCGTCCCGGAAGTTGCAAATCTAATCATTGACAGGGCAGAGCTCGAGGGAAAGGAAACCACTCTCCAATGCTTATCGCTATATCTCCTGGGAATTTTTCCGGCACAGGGTGTACGACACACGCTGACGAGACCTCCTCGGAGACCTCGGAATAGGAGAGAAAGCAGAAGGCAGCAGTATGCTGTCGTCCAGCGTAACTGGGATAAGCATAAAGGAAGATGCATCAAGTCCTTGCTAAATGGAACTGATGAGTCGGTAATGCCAAGCCAAGAAGTAATGGTTCCCTACTGGAGAGAAGTAATGACTCAGCCTAGCCCAAGCTCTTGCAGTGGAGAAGTGATACAAATGGATCACTCGCTTGAGAGGGTTTGGTCTGCTATTACGGAGCCTTCGGGCGTCAAGAATCTCATTATCTTCATCTCCGGGGCCTGACGGGATAACTCCAAAATCTGCCAGGGAGGTGCCGTCAGGTATTATGTTGCGAATAATGAACCTAATTCTATGGTGCGGTAATCTACCACACTCTATCCGACTGGCCAGAACCGTCTTCATCCCGAAGACGGTGACGGCGAAGCGACCGCAAGACTTTCGTCCAATATCGGTGCCTTCAGTCCTGGTAAGACAGCTAAATGCAATATTGGCAACCCGGTTGAACTCATCAATCAATTGGGACCCGCGCCAGCGGGGCTTCTTACCTACCGACGGATGTGCCGATAATGCGACGATAGTTGACTTAGTCTTGAGGCATAGCCATAAGCACTTTAGATCTTGCTACATAGCAAATTTAGATGTAAGCAAGGCATTCGATTCTTTATCGCATGCATCTATATATGACACCTTACGTGCTTATGGTGCGCCAAAGGGCTTCGTTGACTACGTACAGAATACGTACGAGGGTGGCGGTACCAGTCTCAATGGGGACGGTTGGAGTTCAGAGGAATTCGTCCCTGCTAGAGGAGTGAAGCAGGGTGACCCTTTGTCTCCTATTCTATTTAACTTGGTAATGGACAGGTTACTTAGAAACCTACCCAGCGAAATTGGTGCCAAAGTCGGAAATGCCATTACTAACGCGGCCGCGTTTGCAGATGATTTGGTACTATTTGCTGAAACTCGAATGGGACTTCAAGTATTGTTGGACAAACGTTGGATTTTTATCTCCGTCGGCCTAACTTAATGCGAAAATGTTTTACCGTTGGCATTAAGGGCCAGCCGAAACAGAAGTGTACCGTGCTAGAGGCACAGAGCTTCTACGTAGGCTCGAGGAGATTCTATCACTGAAGCGAACGGACGAGTGGAAGTACTTAGGCATCAACTTCACTGCAACCGGGAGGGTTCGATGCAATCCGGCCGAGGACATTGGTCAAAGCTACAAAGATTGACAAAGGCCCCCCTCAAACCACAACAGAGGATGTTCGCCCTTAGGACTGTCCTTATCCCACAGCTCTATCACAAGTTAGCCCTTGGGAGTGTGGCGATAGGCGTCCTACGAAAAACTGACAAATTAATAAGATATTATGTGCGAAGATGGCTAAATCTTCCGCTGGATGTGCCGATAGCATTCATTCATGCACCCCAAAAAGTGGAGGTCTCGGAATTCCATCACTAAGATGGGTAGCTCCAATGTTAAGGCTAAGACGATTGAGTAACATTAAATGGCCTCACCTCACGCAAAACGAGGTAGCCAGCTCTTTCCTCGAAGCCGAAAAACAACGGGCCCGAGATAGATTATTAGCAGAACAAAATGAATTGTTATCGCGTCCGGCAATAGAAAAATATTGGGCGAACAAATTGTACCTCTCAGTTGATGGCAGCGGACTCCGTGAAGCGGGCCATTGGGGACCGCAACACGGGTGGGTTAATCAACCCACGCGTTTACTAACAGGAAAGGAATATATAGACGGTATTCGTCTGCGGATAAATGCCCTACCCACGAAGTCTCGTACTACAAGGGGAAGGCATGTGGGGGAAGGATGTGACGCTCCCGAAACAACAAACCACATAATGCAAAAATGTTACCGATCGCATGGGAGGCGCGTAGCTAGACACAACTGCGTAGTAAATCAAATCAAGCAAGGACTTGAGGAGAGAGGCTGCGTGGTCATTGTTGAACCAAGTCTGCAGTGCGAATCCGGCCTTAATAAACCGGACCTGGTGGCACTACGACAAGATCACATTGATGTGATCGACATACAAATTGTGACAGACGGACACTCTATGGATGATGCACACCAGCGCAAAATCAATAGATACGACAGACCGGACATACGAACTGAATTGCGTCGCAGATTCGAAGCCGCAGGTGACATTGAATTCCATTCTGCCACCCTGAACTGGAGGGGGATCTGGAGTGGTCAATCCGTTAAAAGATTGATAGCAAAGGGTCTCCTCAGCAAATATGATAGTCATATCATTAGCGTCCAGGTTATGAGAGCAGTCTCGGTTGTTTTAAACAGTTCATGTACCTGAGCGGGTTTTCCCGAGATTGGACTTAGCTAAAACGTTTGGTTCAAAACATTTGCTTGCTGTCTTGGCATAACATCAATAAAGGCATAAACATCGCAAAATAATGGTTATATATAAATGGCTATGAGGATGGTTTTAGTACGTAGGCGTTGCGGAACTTCGGTTAAGATAGAGCAATGAATCGTGCATGCTAGGAAAACTGACCACACGCAGTGTTGGCAGCCCTAGTATCTTTCGATAGATTTCCATACCTCCGCGATCAAAAAAAAAATAGCCAAATGCCTCGTCATCGAATTAGTGACGCGCATGAATGGATTAACGACGGACGTGTTTTCGTTGCGCTCGTGTACAGATTGCGAAGAACTTGGTTTTCCGTGTTTGGAAAGTAATAAAATCGGTGAATTAGTGCTCCGCGAAAGTCGTGTGCTAATTTTCGTGTGTTATAAACAAGCGGTTTGGAAGTAATTAGCGATTAATTATTGCAAATTTTCCATTCAGCACGTGCTGCGAGGCGAGCTTACGAGTAAGTTTGTCGAGTAAGCTTTTTGATCAGCTGTCACAAAGCTTATTGGTGGCAGTCACTGCTAAGGTTTGTGTCTAGGGAGAGTTTTTAGTGCTACCAGACTCTACCGATGGGTGGAGCTCGAGTTCCAGAGCAACTACCTTTTGTCAGCGAGCAAACGAGCATACGGTTGCTGGCGTTGACGGTAGGTGGAGCCACCATCGTAGTTATGCCGATGGAGAGCGACAGCAGCGCGAGTGCCTTGAGCGGAAGTAGTGCCTCGAGGAAGTCCAAACGAGGCAGGCGCAGAAGCCACCTGGCACCTGGCTCGGCGCCAACGCAGGCGAAATTGGTTGCCCTGGCATCGAATGGAGTGCCAGAACCCGTTGGGGTACTGAAGGAGCCGTTTTCGTCGCTGGAGGACGCCCGGGCGGCTACGGCAAACGCTGCCATCGATGCTGCCCCCCCCCCCCCCCCACGCTGCTGCCACCGCTGTTGATCCTACTGCTGCCCTGCTGCTGCCCTGCTGCCGACCACACTGCTGTCTCCGCCGTTTCCACTGCTGCTAAAATTGTTGCCACCACTGCCACTGCCGCCACCGCTGCCGCCCGTGCTGGGCAAGCAGCCATGATGGCATAGCTGTCGGCCACACAGCGCATGGTGAGAAGCAGCTTCCGCAGACTAGGAGAAGTGGACACCGAAGAGCTCTCGTATGCTATCAGCCGCTACGATGAGCTGGTCTTGGCGTTAATGCTCCGGTGTGGAGAGCTGGAGACGCGGCTTGCTATGCCGCCACCGCCGCCGCCGTCGTCGAATCCGTTGAAAAATACGGCCGCCAATGCTCCCAGATGCAGCAGGTTGCACCCACCGCTGCCCCGCGGACCACCAAGGTCCGCGAGACGTGGTCAGCGGTGGTGAAGTGCGACGACCCTGCGCTATCGGGGAAAGCCATAGCGGAAAAGGTGCGAACGATGGTTGCACCCTCTCTCGGAGTCAGAGTACACGAGGTCCGTGAGCTCCGTCGAGGTGGTGGTGCGATCATTCGTACTCCTTCGGTTGGAGAGCTGCAGAAGGTGGTAGCTTCAAAAAGATTCACCGAGGTTGGGCTAAATGTGGCACGGAATGCGGCCGAGAAGCCGAAGGTCGTCGTCTATGACGTCGACACAGCTATCGGCCCTGAGGAGTTTATGAAGGAGCTCCACGAAAGCAACTTCGACAGCGAAATTAATCTGTCCCAGTTTAAGAAGTCCGTGCACCTGGTGACCAAGGCGTGGTCGGTAGCTGACGGCGCCACAGTAAATGTGACGCTAGAGGTAGACGACCGGGCGATGGCGAAGCTGATGTAGGTCGTGTCTACATCAAGTGGTTTTCATTCCGATGCCGATCACAGGTCCGCACATATGCCTGCCACAGATGCGTGGGTTTCGACCACACGGTCAGCGAATGCCGGCAGAAGGACAGTGTCTGCCGTCAGTGCGGGCAACAAGGCCACACTGCGGCAAAGTGCCAAAACCCGGTGGACTGCCGGAACTGCCGCCACAGAGGGCAACCCTCGGGGCATTACATGCTCTCGAGCGTTTGCCCGATATACGGGGCGTTACTGGCGAGGGTGCAAGCTAGACACTAATGTTTAGCTTCATCCAAGCGAACTGCGGCCGAGGCCGAGCTGCGACCATCGAGCTCGGAGTCCGACTCAGGAGATCGGAGTCTATGTTCGCGCTGATGCAGGAGCCGTATCTCGGCGGGGACGGAATGGATGTGCTGCCTGAAGGAATGAGAATTTTCATCGATCGGCGAGGGAAGGCAGCCATCCTAGTGGATCACCAGGAAGCCATCTGTATGCCAGGGGAGACCCTCACCACAGATTATGGCGTATGTCTGGTCGTTAAAGGGAGTTTTGGCTCAATCTTCCTTTGCGCCGCATACTGCCAGTTCGATGCACCTCTGGAACCGTACCTCCGGTACATGGATGCGGTCCTGCTGCAGGCCAGCAGAACCCCCGCAATCCTGGGCCTCGACGCGAATGCAGTGTCCCCCATGTGGCTTAGCAAACTCTCTCGTCATGCCGACCGCAAGACTTTCGTCCAATATCGGTGCCTTCAGTCCTGGTAAGACAGCTAAATGCAATATTGGCAACCCGGTTGAACTCATCAATCAATTGGGACCCGCGCCAGCGGGGCTTCTTACCTACCGACGGATGTGCCGATAATGCGACGATAGTTGACTTAGTCTTGAGGCATAGCCATAAGCACTTTAGATCTTGCTACATAGCAAATTTAGATGTAAGCAAGGCATTCGATTCTTTATCGCATGCATCTATATATGACACCTTACGTGCTTATGGTGCGCCAAAGGGCTTCGTTGACTACGTACAGAATACGTACGAGGGTGGCGGTACCAGTCTCAATGGGGACGGTTGGAGTTCAGAGGAATTCGTCCCTGCTAGAGGAGTGAAGCAGGGTGACCCTTTGTCTCCTATTCTATTTAACTTGGTAATGGACAGGTTACTTAGAAACCTACCCAGCGAAATTGGTGCCAAAGTCGGAAATGCCATTACTAACGCGGCCGCGTTTGCAGATGATTTTGGTACTATTTGCTGAAACTCGAATGGGACTTCAAGTATTGTTGGACAAACGTTGATTTTCTATCTCTCGTCGGCCTCAACTTAATGCGACAAATGTTTTACCGTTGGCATTAAGGGCCAGCCGAAACAGAAGTGTACCGTGCTAGAGGCACAGAGCTTCTACGTAGGCTCGAGGGAGATTCTATCACTGAAGCGAACGGACGAGTGGAAGTACTTAGGCATCAACTTCACTGCAACCGGGAGGGTTCGATGCAATCCGGCCGAGGACATTGGTCCAAAGCTACAAAGATTGACAAAGGCCCCCCTCAAACCACAACAGAGGATGTTCGCCCTTAGGACTGTCCTTATCCCACAGCTCTATCACAAGTTAGCCCTTGGGAGTGTGGCGATAGGCGTCCTACGAAAAACTGACAAATTAATAAGATATTATGTGCGAAGATGGCTAAATCTTCCGCTGGATGTGCCGATAGCATTCATTCATGCACCCCCAAAAAGTGGAGGTCTCGGAATTCCATCACTAAGATGGGTAGCTCCAATGTTAAGGCTAAGACGATTGAGGAACATTAAATGGCCTCACCTCACGCAAAACGAGGTAGCCAGCTCTTTCCTCGAAGCCGAAAAACAACGGGCCCGAGATAGATTATTAGCAGAACAAAATGAATTGTTATCGCGTCCGGTAATAGAAAAATATTGGGGGAACAAATTGTACCTCTCAGTTGATGGCAGCGGACTCCGTGAAGCGGGCCATTGGGGACCGCAACACGGGTGGGTTAATCAACCCACGCGTTTACTAACAGGAAAGGAATATATAGACGGTATTCGTCTGCGGATAAATGCCCTACCCACGAAGTCTCGTACTACAAGGGGAAGGCATGTGGGGGAAGGATGTGACGCTCCCGAAACAACAAACCACATAATGCAAAAATGTTACCGATCGCATGGGAGGCGCGTAGCTAGACACAACTGCGTAGTAAATCAAATCAAGCAAGGACTTGAGGAGAGAGGCTGCGCGGTCATTGTTGAACCAAGTCTGCAGTGCGAATCCGGCCTTAATAAACCGGACCTGGTGCCACTACGACAAGATCACATTGATGTGATCGACATACAAATTGTGACAGACGGGCACTCTATGGATGATGCACACCAGCGCAAAATCAATTTTCGTGTGTTATAAACAAGCGGTTTGGAAGTAATTAGCGATTAATTATTGCAAATTTTCCATTTAGCACGTGCTGCGAGGCGAGCTTACGAGTAAGTTTGTCGAGTAAGCTTTTTGATCAGCTGTCACAAAGCTTATTGGTGGCAGTCACTGCTAAGGTTTGTGTCTAGGGAGAGTTTTTAGTGCTACCAGACTCTACCGATAGGTGGAGCTCGAGTTCCAGAGCAACTACCTTTTGTCAGCGAGCAAACGAGCATACGGTTGCTGGCGTTGACGGTAGGTGGAGCCACCATCGTAGTTATGCCGATGGAGAGCGACAGCAGCGCGAGTGCCTTGAGCGGAAGTAGTGCCTCGAGGAAGTCCAAACGAGGCAGGCGCAGAAGCCACCTGGCACCTGACTCGGCGCCAACGCAGGCGAAATTGGTTGCCCTGGCATCGAATGGAGTGCCAGAACCCGTTGGGGTACTGAAGGAGCCGTTTTCGTCGCTGGAGGACGCCCGGGCGGCTACGGCAAACGCTGCCATCGATGCTGCCCCCCCCCCCCCCCCCCCACGCTGCTGCCACCGCTGTTGATCCTACTGCTGCCCCTGCTGCCGACCACACTGCTGTCTCCGCCGTTTCCACTGCTGCTAAAATTGTTGCCACCACTGCCACTGCCGCCACCGCTGCCGCCCGTGCTGGGCAAGCAGCCATGATGGCATAGCTGTCGGCCACACAGCGCATGGTGAGAAGCAGCTTCCGCAGACTAGGAGAAGTGGACACCGAAGAGCTCTCGTATGCTATCAGCCGCTACGATGAGCTGGTCTTGGCGTTAATGCTCCGGTGTGGAGAGCTGGAGACGCGGCTTGCTATGCCGCCACCGCCGCCGCCGTCGTCGAATCCGTTGAAAAATACGGCCGCCAATGCTCCCCAGATGCAGCAGGTTGCACCCACCGCTGCCCCGCGGACCACCAAGGTCCGCGAGACGTGGTCAGCGGTGGTGAAGTGCGACGACCCTGCGCTATCGGGGAAAGCCATAGCGGAAAAGGTGCGAACGATGGTTGCACCCTCTCTCGGAGTCAGAGTACACGAGGTCCGTGAGCTCCGTCGAGGTGGTGGTGCGATCATTCGTACTCCTTCGGTTGGAGAGCTGCAGAAGGTGGTAGCTTCAAAAAGATTCACCGAGGTTGGGCTAAATGTGGCACGGAATGCGGCCGAGAAGCCGAAGGTCGTCGTCTATGACGTCGACACAGCTATCGGCCCTGAGGAGTTTATGAAGGAGCTCCACGAGAACAACTTCGACAGCGAAATTAATCTGTCCCAGTTTAAGAAGTCCGTGCACCTGGTGACCAAGGCGTGGTCGGTAGCTGACGGCGCCACAGTAAATGTGACGCTAGAGGTAGACGACCGGGCGATGGCGAAGCTCGATGTAGGTCGTGTCTACATCAAGTGGTTTTCATTCCGATGCCGATCACAGGTCCGCACATATGCCTGCCACAGATGCGTGGGTTTCGACCACACGGTCAGCGAATGCCGGCAGAAGGACAGTGTCTGCCGTCAGTGCGGGCAACAAGGCCACACTGCGGCAAAGTGCCAAAACCCGGTGGACTGCCGGAACTGCCGCCACAGAGGGCAACCCTCGGGGCATTACATGCTCTCGAGCGTTTGCCCGATATACGGGGCGTTACTGGCGAGGGTGCAAGCTAGACACTAATGTTTAGCTTCATCCAAGCGAACTGCGGCCGAGGCCGAGCTGCGACCATCGAGCTCGGAGTCCGACTCAGGAGATCGGAGTCTATGTTCGCGCTGATGCAGGAGCCGTATCTCGGCGGGGACGGAATGGATGTGCTGCCTGAAGGAATGAGAATTTTCATCGATCGGCGAGGGAAGGCAGCCATCCTAGTGGATCACCAGGAAGCCATCTGTATGCCAGGGGAGACCCTCACCACAGATTATGGCGTATGTCTGGTCGTTAAAGGGAGTTTTGGCTCAATCTTCCTTTGCGCCGCATACTGCCAGTTCGATGCACCTCTGGAACCGTACCTCCGGTACATGGATGCGGTCCTGCTGCAGGCCAGCAGAACCCCCGCAATCCTGGGCCTCGACGCGAATGCAGTGTCCCCCATGTGGCTTAGCAAACTCTCTCGTCATGCCGACCGCAAGACTTTCGTCCAATATCGGTGCCTTCAGTCCTGGTAAGACAGCTAAATGCAATATTGGCAACCCGGTTGAACTCATCAATCAATTGGGACCCGCGCCAGCGGGGCTTCTTACCTACCGACGGATGTGCCGATAATGCGACGATAGTTGACTTAGTCTTGAGGCATAGCCATAAGCACTTTAGATCTTGCTACATAGCAAATTTAGATGTAAGCAAGGCATTCGATTCTTTATCGCATGCATCTATATATGACACCTTACGTGCTTATGGTGCGCCAAAGGGCTTCGTTGACTACGTACAGAATACGTACGAGGGTGGCGGTACCAGTCTCAATGGGGACGGTTGGAGTTCAGAGGAATTCGTCCCTGCTAGAGGAGTGAAGCAGGGTGACCCTTTGTCTCCTATTCTATTTAACTTGGTAATGGACAGGTTACTTAGAAACCTACCCAGCGAAATTGGTGCCAAAGTCGGAAATGCCATTACTAACGCGGCCGCGTTTGCAGTTGATTTGGTACTATTTGCTGAAACTCGAATGGGACTTCAAGTATTGTTGGACAAAACGTTGGATTTTCTATCTCTCGTCGGCCTCAAACTTAATGCCGACAAATGTTTTACCGTTGGCATTAAGGGCCAGCCGAAACAGAAGTGTACCGTGCTAGAGGCACAGAGCTTCTACGTAGGCTCGAGGGAGATTCCATCACTGAAGCGAACGGACGAGTGGAAGTACTTAGGCATCAACTTCACTGCAACCGGGAGGGTTCGATGCAATCCGGCCGAGGACATTGGTACAAAGCTACAAAGATTGATAAAGGCCCCCCTCAAACCACAACAGAGGATGTTCGCCCTTAGGACTGTCCTTATCCCACAGCTCTATCACAAGTTAGCCCTTGGGAGTGTGGCGATAGGCGTCCGACGAAAAACTGACAAATTAATAAGATATTATGTGCGAAGATGGCTAAATCTTCCGCTGGATGTGCCGATAGCATTCATTCATGCACCCCCAAAAAGTGGAGGTCTCGGAATTCCATCACTAAGATGGGTAGCTCCAATGTTAAGGCTAAGACGATTGAGTAACATTAAATGGCCTCACCTCACGCAAAACGAGGTAGCCAGCTCTTTCCTCGAAGCCGAAAAACAACGGGCCCGAGATAGATTATTAGCAGAACAAAATGAATTGTTATCGCGTCCGGCAATAGAAAAATATTGGGCGAACAAATTGTACCTCTCAGTTGATGGCAGCGGACTCCGTGAAGCGGGCCATTGGGGACCGCAACACGGGTGGGTTAATCAACCCACGCGTTTACTATCAGGAAAGGAATATATAGACGGTATTCGTCTGCGGATAAATGCCCTACCCACGAAGTCTCGTACTACAAGGGGAAGGCATGTGGGGGAAGGATGTGACGCTCCCGAAACAACAAACCACATAATGCAAAAATGTTACCGATCGCATGGGAGGCGCGTAGCTAGACACAACTGCGTAGTAAATCGAATCAAGCGGGGAATTGAGGAGAGAGGCTGCGTGGTCATTGTTGAACCAAGTCTGCAGTGCGAATCCGGCCTTAATAAACCGGACCTGGTGGCACTACGACAAGATCACATTGATGTGATCGACATACAAATTGTGACAGACGGACACTCTATGGATGATGCACACCAGCGCAAAATCAATAGATACGACAGACCGGACATACGAACTGAATTGTGTCGCAGATTCGAAGCCGCAGGTGACATTGAATTCCATTCTGCCACCCTGAACTGGAGGGGGATCTGGAGTGGTCAATCCGTTAAAAGATTGATAGCAAAGGGTCTCCTCAGCAAATATGATAGTCATATCATTAGCGTCCAGGTTATGAGAAGCAGTCTCGGTTGTTTTAAACAGTTCATGTACCTGAGCGGGTTTTCCCGAGATTGGACTTAGCTAAAACGTTTGGTTCAAAACATTCGCTTGCTGTCTTGGCATAACATCAATAAAGGCATAAACATCGCAAAATAATGGTTATATATAAATGGCTATGAGGATGGTTTTAGTACGTAGGCGTTGCGGAACTTCGGTTCAGATAGAGCAATGAATCGTGCATGCTAGGAAAACTGACCACACGCAGTGTTGGCAGCCCTAGTATCTTTCGATAGATTTCCATACCTCCGCGATCAAAAAAAAAAAAAAAATAGCCAAATGCCTCGTCATCTAATTAGTGACGCGCATGAATGGATTAACGACGGACGTGTTTTCGTTGCGCTCGTGTACAGATTGCGAAGAACTTGGTTTTCCGTGTTTGGAAAGTAATAAAATCGGTGAATTAGTGCTCCGCGAAAGTCGTGTGCTAATTTTCGTGTGTTATAAACAAGCGGTTTGGAAGTAATTAGCGATTAATTATTGCAAATTTTCCATTCAGCACGTGCTGCGAGGCGAGCTTACGAGTAAGTTTGTCGAGTAAGCTTTTTGATCAGCTGTCACAAAGCTTATTGGTGGCAGTCACTGCTAAGGTTTGTGTCTAGGGAGAGTTTTTAGTGCTACCAGACTCTACCGGTAGGTGGAGCTCGAGTTCCAGAGCAACTACCTTTTGTCAGCGAGCAAACGAGCATACGGTTGCTGGCGTTGACGGTAGGTGGAGCCACCATCGTAGTTATGCCGATGGAGAGCGACAGCAGCGCGAGTGCCTTGAGCGGAAGTAGTGCCTCGAGGAAGTCCAAACGAGGCAGGCGCAGAAGCCACCTGGCACCTGGCTCGGCGCCAACGCAGGCGAAATTGGTTGCCCTGGCATCGAATGGAGTGCCAGAACCCGTTGGGGTACTGAAGGAGCCGTTTTCGTCGCTGGAGGACGCCCGGGCGGCTACGGCAAACGCTGCCATCGATGCTGCCCCCCCCCCCACGCTGCTGCCACCGCTGTTGATCCTACTGCTGCCCCTGCTGCTGCCCCTGCTGCCGACCACACTGCTGTCTCCGCCGTTTCCACTGCTGCTAAAATTGTTGCCACCACTGCCACTGCCGCCACCGCTGCCGCCCGTGCTGGGCAAGCAGCCATGATGGCATAGCTGTCGGCCACACAGCGCATGGTGAGAAGCAGCTTCCGCAGACTAGGAGAAGTGGACACCGAAGAGCTCTCGTATGCTATCAGCCGCTACGATGAGCTGGTCTTGGCGTTAATGCTCCGGTGTGGAGAGCTGGAGACGCGGCTTGCTATGCCGCCACCGCCGCCGCCGTCGTCGAATCCGTTGAAAAATACGGCCGCATATGCTCCCCAGATGCAGCAGGTTGCACCCACCGCTGCCCCGCGGACCACCAACGTCCGCGAGACGTGGTCAGCGGTGGTGAAGTGCGACGACCCTGCGCTATCGGGGAAAGCCATAGCGGAAAAGGTGCGAACGATGGTTGCACCCTCTCTCGCAGTCAGAGTACACGAGGTCCGTGAGCTCCGTCGAGGTGGTGGTGCGATCATTCGTACTCCTTCGGTTGGAGAGCTGCAGAAGGTGGTAGCTTCAAAAGATTCGCCGAGGTTGGGCTAAATGTGGCACGGAATGCGGCCGAGAAGCCGAAGGTCGTCGTCTATGACGTCGACCCAGCTATCGGCCCTGAGGAGTTTATGAAGGAGCTCCACGAGAACAACTTCGACAGCGAAATGAATCTGTCCCAGTTTAAGAAGTCCGTGCACCTGGTGACCAAGGCGTGGTCGGTAGCTGACGGCGCCACAGTAAATGTGACGCTCGAGGTAGACGACCGAGCGATGGCGAAGCTTGACCTACACGACCTACAGTGTCTACATCAAGTGGTTTTCATTCCGATGCCGATCACAGGTCCGCACATATGCCTGCCACAGATGCGTGGGTTTCGACCACACGGTCAGCGAATGCCGTCAGAAGGACAGTGTCTGCCGTCAGTGCGGGCAACAAGGCCACACTGCGGCAAAGTGCCAAAACCCGGTGGACTGCCGGAACTGCCGCCACAGAGGGCAACCCTCGGGGCATTACATGCTCTCGAGCGTTTGCCCGATATACGGGGCGTTGCTGGCGAGGGTGCAAGCTAGACACTAATGTTTAGCTTCATCCAAGCGAACTGCGGCCGAGGCCGAGCTGCGACCATCGAGCTCGGAGTCCGACTCAGGAGATCGGAGTCTATGTTCGCGCTGATGCATGAGCCGTATCTCGGCGGGTACGGAATGGATGTGCTGCCTGAAGGAATGAGAATTTTCATCGATCGGCGAGGGAAGGCAGCCATCCTAGTGGATCACCAGGAAGCCATCTGTATGCCAGGGGAGACCCTCACCACAGATTATGGCGTATGTCTGGTCGTTAAAGGGAGTTTTGGCTCAATCTTCCTTTGCGCCGCATACTGCCAGTTCGATGCACCTCTGGAACCGTACCTCCGGTACATGGATGCGGTCCTGCTGCAGCAGGCCGTACCAAAATCCGCAGCTGGTCTCCAAGGTGAAGAGTCTCTAGTCGATAGAATAATGTAGGTAAGGGAAGTCGGCAAATTAGATCCGTAACTTCGGGATAAGGATTGGCTCTGAAGATTGAGATAGTCGGGCTTGATTGGGAAACAATAACATGGTTTATGTGCTCGTTCTGGGTAAATAGAGTTTCTAGCATTTATGTTAGTTACTTGTTCCCTGGATAGTTTAGTTACGTAGCCAATTGTGGAACTTTCTTGCTAAAATTTTTAAGAATACTATTTGGGTTAAACCAATTAGCTCTTATCAATTATAACGATTATCAATTAACAATCAATTCAGAACTGGCACGGACTTGGGGAATCCGACTGTCTAATTAAAACAAAGCATTGTGATGGCCCTAGCGGGTGTTGACACAATGTGATTTCTGCCCAGTGCTCTGAATGTCAAAGTGAAGAAATTCAAGTAAGCGCGGGTCAACGGCGGGAGTAACTATGACTCTCTGAGGGATCTGGGGTAATTGCGAGCAGAGGGGGAGTATTTTTCTGTAATTCGTAAGTCATATCATATGGTGTGCGGAAGGGGAATTTTACTCTGTAACTCACAAGTCTCTCCTTTACTCAAGTCGACTCAAAACCTCCTCGTGGTGGTCCCCGGTAATGCTAAACTTGTTTAGCAGCTAATTTGAGCGGCAAAAACTTTTCCGATGGGCTGGTTCCCCAGAGGAAATTTACTCATATTGGAACTACGAATACAAATAACGAGCCTCGGATATCTTTACACAATCTGATGACGACCCGACCCTCCGCGGATATCT
This sequence comes from Drosophila simulans, assembly GCF_016746395.2. NCBI lineage: Eukaryota > Metazoa > Arthropoda > Insecta > Diptera > Drosophilidae > Drosophila > Drosophila simulans. The sequence goes on from NW_025416815.1 coordinate 35,391, forward strand.
TCCCGGAGGACCAATATGAACCAAACGCAGCGGCTACTCTATCTAGGGTTCCCTGCACAGTATGTGGCCGGTCCTTTAACAGCAAGAGAGGACTCGGTGTTCACATGCGATCTCGGCACCCAGACGAACTTGATGAAGAACGTCGACGTGTCGATATAAAGGCAAGGTGGAGTGAGGAAGAGAAGTGGATGATGGCGAGAAAGGAGGTTGAGCTCACAGCAAATGGACATAAACACATGAACAAGCAACTAGCGGTGTATTTTGCAAACCGCAGCGTCGAAGCCATCAAAAAGCTAAGACAGAGGGGCGATTATAAGGAGAAAATAGAGCAGATAAGAGGGCAATCTGCTCTCGTCCCGGAAGTTGCAAATCTAATCATTGACAGGGCAGAGCTCGAGGGAAAGGAAACCACTCTCCAATGCTTATCGCTATATCTCCTGGGAATTTTTCCGGCACAGGGTGTACGACACACGCTGACGAGACCTCCTCGGAGACCTCGGAATAGGAGAGAAAGCAGAAGGCAGCAGTATGCTGTCGTCCAGCGTAACTGGGATAAGCATAAAGGAAGATGCATCAAGTCCTTGCTAAATGGAACTGATGAGTCGGTAATGCCAAGCCAAGAAGTAATGGTTCCCTACTGGAGAGAAGTAATGACTCAGCCTAGCCCAAGCTCTTGCAGTGGAGAAGTGATACAAATGGATCACTCGCTTGAGAGGGTTTGGTCTGCTATTACGGAGCCTTCGGGCGTCAAGAATCTCATTATCTTCATCTCCGGGGCCTGACGGGATAACTCCAAAATCTGCCAGGGAGGTGCCGTCAGGTATTATGTTGCGAATAATGAACCTAATTCTATGGTGCGGTAATCTACCACACTCTATCCGACTGGCCAGAACCGTCTTCATCCCGAAGACGGTGACGGCGAAGCGACCGCAAGACTTTCGTCCAATATCGGTGCCTTCAGTCCTGGTAAGACAGCTAAATGCAATATTGGCAACCCGGTTGAACTCATCAATCAATTGGGACCCGCGCCAGCGGGGCTTCTTACCTACCGACGGATGTGCCGATAATGCGACGATAGTTGACTTAGTCTTGAGGCATAGCCATAGACACTTTAGATCTTGCTACATAGCAAATTTAGATGTAAGCAAGGCATTCGATTCTTTATCGCATGCATCTATATATGACACCTTACGTGCTTATGGTGCGCCAAAGGGCTTCGTTGACTACGTACAGAATACGTACGAGGGTGGCGGTACCAGTCTCAATGGGGACGGTTGGAGTTCAGAGGAATTCGTCCCTGCTAGAGGAGTGAAGCAGGGTGACCCTTTGTCTCCTATTCTATTTAACTTGGTAATGGACAGGTTACTTAGAAACCTACCCAGCGAAATTGGTGCAAAAGTCGGAAATGCCATTACTAACGCGGCCGCGTTTGCAGTTGATTTGGTACTATTTGCTGAAACTCGAATGGGACTTCAAGTATTGTTGGACAAAACGTTGGATTTCTATCTCTCGTCGGCCTCAAACTTAATGCCGACAAATGTTTTACCGTTGGCATTAAGGGCCAGCCGAAACAGAAGTGTACCGTGCTAGAGGCACAGAGCTTCTACGTAGGCTCGAGGGAGATTCTATCACTGAAGCGAACGGACGAGTGGAAGTACTTAGGCATCAACTTCACTGCAACCGGGAGGGTTCGATGCAATCCGGCCGAGGACATTGGTCCAAAGCTACAAAGATTGACAAAGGCCCCCCTCAAACCACAACAGAGGATGTTCGCCCTTAGGACTGTCCTTATCCCACAGCTCTATCACAAGTTAGCCCTTGGGAGTGTGGCGATAGGCGTCCTACGAAAAACTGACAAATTAATAAGATATTATGTGCGAAGATGGCTAAATCTTCCGCTGGATGTGCCGATAGCATTCATTCATGCACCCCCAAAAAGTGGAGGTCTCGGAATTCCATCACTAAGATGGGTAGCTCCAATGTTAAGGCTAAGACGATTGAGGAACATTAAATGGCCTCACCTCACGCAAAACGAGGTAGCCAGCTCTTTCCTCGAAGCCGAAAAACAACGGGCCCGAGATAGATTATTAGCAGAACAAAATGAATTGTTATCGCGTCCGGTAATAGAAAAATATTGGGGAACAAATTGTACCTCTCAGTTGATGGCAGCGGACTCCGTGAAGCGGGCCATTGGGGACCGCAACACGGGTGGGTTAATCAACCCACGCGTTTACTAACAGGAAAGGAATATATAGACGGTATTCGTCTGCGGATAAATGCCCTACCCACGAAGTCTCGTACTACAAGGGGAAGGCATGTGGGGGAAGGATGTGACGCTCCCGAAACAACAAACCACATAATGCAAAAATGTTACCGATCGCATGGGAGGCGCGTAGCTAGACACAACTGCGTAGTAAATCGAATCAAGCGGGACTTGAGGAGAGAGGCTGCGCGGTCATTGTTGAACCAAGTCTGCAGTGCGAATCCGGCCTTAATAAACCGGACCTGGTGGCACTACGACAAGATCACATTGATGTGATCGACATACAAATTGTGACAGACGGCACTCTATGGATGATGCACACCAGCGCAAAATCAATAGATACGACAGACCGGACATACGAACTGAATTGCGTCGCAGATTCGAAGCCGCAGGTGACATTGAATTCCATTCTGCCACCCTGAACTGGAGGGGGATCTGGAGTGGTCAATCCGTTAAAAGATTGATAGCAAAGGGTCTCCTCAGCAAATATGATAGTCATATCATTAGCGTCCAGGTTATGAGAGGCAGTCTCGGTTGTTTTAAACAGTTCATGTACCTGAGCGGGTTTTCCCGAGATTGGACTTAGCTAAAACGTTTGGTTCAAAACATTTGCTTGCTGTCTTGGCATAACATCAATAAAGGCATAAACATCGCAAAATAATGGTTATATATAAATGGCTATGAGGATGGTTTTAGTACGTAGGCGTTGCGGAACTTCGGTTCAGATAGAGCAATGAATCGTGCATGCTAGGAAAACTGACCACACGCAGTGTTGGCAGCCCTAGTATCTTTCGATAGATTTCCATACCTCCGCGATCAAAAAAAAAAAAAAAAAAAAAAAAAAAAATAGCCAAATGCCTCGTCATCGAATTAGTGACGCGCATGAATGGATTAACGACGGACGTGTTTTCGTTGCGCTCGTGTACAGATTGCGAAGAACTTGGTTTTCCGTGTTTGGAAAGTAATAAAATCGGTGAATTAGTGCTCCGCGAAAGTCGTGTGCTAATTTTCGTGTGTTATAAACAAGCGGTTTGGAAGTAATTAGCGATTAATTATTGCAAATTTTCCATTCAGCACGTGCTGCGAGGCGAGCTTACGAGTAAGTTTGTCGAGTAAGCTTTTTGATCAGCTGTCACAAAGCTTATTGGTGGCAGTCACTGCTAAGGTTTGTGTCTAGGGAGAGTTTTTAGTGCTACCAGACTCTACCGATAGGTGGAGCTCGAGTTCCAGAGCAACTACCTTTTGTCAGCGAGCAAACGAGCATACGGTTGCTGGCGTTGACGGTAGGTGGAGCCACCATCGTAGTTATGCCGATGGAGAGCGACAGCAGCGCGAGTGCCTTGAGCGGAAGTAGTGCCTCGAGGAAGTCCAAACGAGGCAGGCGCAGAAGCCACCTGGCACCTGGCTCGGCGCCAACGCAGGCGAAATTGGTTGCCCTGGCATCGAATGGAGTGCCAGAACCCGTTGGGGTACTAAAGGAGCCGTTTTCGTCGCTGGAGGACGCCCGGGCGGCTACGGCAAACGCTGCCATCGATGCTGCCCCCCCCCCCCCCCACGCTGCTGCCACCGCTGTTGATCCTACTGCTGCCCCTGCTGCTGCCCCTGCTGCCGACCACACTGCTGTCTCCGCCGTTTCCACTGCTGCTAAAATTGTTGCCACCACTGCCACTGCCGCCACCGCTGCCGCCCGTGCTGGGCAAGCAGCCATGATGGCATAGCTGTCGGCCACACAGCGCATGGTGAGAAGCAGCTTCCGCAGACTAGGAGAAGTGGACACCGAAGAGCTCTCGTATGCTATCAGCCGCTACGATGAGCTGGTCTTGGCGTTAATGCTCCGGTGTGGAGAGCTGGAGACGCGGCTTGCTATGCCGCCACCGCCGCCGCCGTCGTCGAATCCGTTGAAAAATACGGCCGCCAATGCTCCCCAGATGCAGCAGGTTGCACCCACCGCTGCCCCGCGGACCACCAAGGTCCGCGAGACGTGGTCAGCGGTGGTGAAGTGCGACGACCCTGCGCTATCGGGGAAAGCCATAGCGGAAAAGGTGCGAACGATGGTTGCACCCTCTCTCGGAGTCAGAGTACACGAGGTCCGTGAGCTCCGTCGAGGTGGTGGTGCGATCATTCGTACTCCTTCGGTTGGAGAGCTGCAGAAGGTGGTAGCTTCAAAAAGATTCACCGAGGTTGGGCTAAATGTGGCACGGAATGCGGCCGAGAAGCCGAAGGTCGTCGTCTATGACGTCGACACAGCTATCGGCCCTGAGGAGTTTATGAAGGAGCTCCACGAGAACAACTTCGACAGCGAAATTAATCTGTCCCAGTTTAAGAAGTCCGTGCACCTGGTGACCAAGGCGTGGTCGGTAGCTGACGGCGCCACAGTAAATGTGACGCTAGAGGTAGACGACCGGGCGATGGCGAAGCTTGATGTAGGTCGTGTCTACATCAAGTGGTTTTCATTCCGATGCCGATCACAGGTCCGCACATATGCCTGCCACAGATGCGTGGGTTTCGACCACACGGTCAGCGAATGCCGGCAGAAGGACAGTGTCTGCCGTCAGTGCGGGCAACAAGGCCACACTGCGGCAAAGTGCCAAAACCCGGTGGACTGCCGGAACTGCCGCCACAGAGGGCAACCCTCGGGGCATTACATGCTCTCGAGCGTTTGCCCGATATACGGGGCGTTGCTGGCGAGGGTGCAAGCTAGACACTAATGTTTAGCTTCATCCAAGCGAACTGCGGCCGAGGCCGAGCTGCGACCATCGAGCTCGGAGTCCGACTCAGGAGATCGGAGTCTATGTTCGCGCTGATGCATGAGCCGTATCTCGGCGGGTACGGAATGGATGTGCTGCCTGAAGGAATGAGAATTTTCATCGATCGGCGAGGGAAGGCAGCCATCCTAGTGGATCACCAGGAAGCCATCTGTATGCCAGGGGAGACCCTCACCACAGATTATGGCGTATGTCTGGTCGTTAAAGGGAGTTTTGGCTCAATCTTCCTTTGCGCCGCATACTGCCAGTTCGATGCACCTCTGGAACCGTACCTCCGGTACATGGATGCGGTCCTGCTGCAGGCCAGCAGAACCCCCGCAATCCTGGGCCTCGACGCGAATGCAGTGTCCCCCATGTGGCTTAGCAAACTCTCTCGTCATGCCGACCGCAAGACTTTCGTCCAATATCGGTGCCTTCAGTCCTGGTAAGACAGCTAAATGCAATATTGGCAACCCGGTTGAACTCATCAATCAATTGGGACCCGCGCCAGCGGGGCTTCTTACCTACCGACGGATGTGCCGATAATGCGACGATAGTTGACTTAGTCTTGAGGCATAGCCATAAGCACTTTAGATCTTGCTACATAGCAAATTTAGATGTAAGCAAGGCATTCGATTCTTTATCGCATGCATCTATATATGACACCTTACGTGCTTATGGTGCGCCAAAGGGCTTCGTTGACTACGTACAGAATACGTACGAGGGTGGCGGTACCAGTCTCAATGGGGACGGTTGGAGTTCAGAGGAATTCGTCCCTGCTAGAGGAGTGAAGCAGGGTGACCCTTTGTCTCCTATTCTATTTAACTTGGTAATGGATAGGTTACTTAGAAACCTACCCAGCGAAATTGGTGCCAAAGTCGGAAATGCCATTACTAACGCGGCCGCGTTTGCAGATGATTTTGGTACTATTTGCTGAAACTCGAATGGGACTTCAAGTATTGTTGGACAAATGTTTTACCGTTGGCATTAAGGGCCAGCCGAAACAGAAGTGTACCGTGCTAGAGGCACAGAGCTTCTACGTAGGCTCGAGGGAGATTCTATCACTGAAGCGAACGGACGAGTGGAAGTACTTAGGCATCAACTTCACTGCAACCGGGAGGGTTCGATGCAATCCGGCCGAGGACATTGGTCCAAAGCTACAAAGATTGACAAAGGCCCCCCTCAACCACAACCACAACACCACAACAGAGGATGTTCGCCCTTAGGACTGTCCTTATCCCACAGCTCTATCACAAGTTAGCCCTTGGGAGTGTGGCGATAGGCGTCCTACGAAAAACTGACAAATTAATAAGATATTATGTGCGAAGATGGCTAAATCTTCCGCTGGATGTGCCGATAGCATTCATTCATGCACCCCCAAAAAGTGGAGGTCTCGGAATTCCATCACTAAGATGGGTAGCTCCAATGTTAAGGCTAAGACGATTGAGGAACATTAAATGGCCTCACCTCACGCAAAACGAGGTAGCCAGCTCTTTCCTCGAAGCCGAAAAACAACGGGCCCGAGATAGATTATTAGCAGAACAAAATGAATTGTTATCGCGTCCGGTAATAGAAAAATATTGGGGGAACAAATTGTACCTCTCAGTTGATGGCAGCGGACTCCGTGAAGCGGGCCATTGGGGACCGCAACACGGGTGGGTTAATCAACCCACGCGTTTACTAACAGGAAAGGAATATATAGACGGTATTCGTCTGCGGATAAATGCCCTACCCACGAAGTCTCGTACTACAAGGGGAAGGCATGTGGGGGAAGGATGTGACGCTCCCGAAACAACAAACCACATAATGCAAAAATGTTACCGATCGCATGGGAGGCGCGTAGCTAGACACAACTGCGTAGTAAATCAAATCAAGCAAGGACTTGAGGAGAGAGGCTGCGCGGTCATTGTTGAACCAAGTCTGCAGTGCGAATCCGGCCTTAATAAACCGGACCTGGTGCCACTACGACAAGATCACATTGATGTGATCGACATACAAATTGTGACAGACGGGCACTCTATGGATGATGCACACCAGCGCAAAATCAATTTTCGTGTGTTATAAACAAGCGGTTTGGAAGTAATTAGCGATTAATTATTGCAAATTTTCCATTCAGCACGTGCTGCGAGGCGAGCTTACGAGTAAGTTTGTCGAGTAAGCTTTTTGATCAGCTGTCACAAAGCTTATTGGTGGCAGTCACTGCTAAGGTTTGTGTCTAGGGAGAGTTTTTAGTGCTACCAGACTCTACCGATGGGTGGAGCTCGAGTTCCAGAGCAACTACCTTTTGTCAGCGAGCAAACGAGCATACGGTTGCTGGCGTTGACGGTAGGTGGAGCCACCATCGTAGTTATGCCGATGGAGAGCGACAGCAGCGCGAGTGCCTTGAGCGGAAGTAGTGCCTCGAGGAAGTCCAAACGAGGCAGGCGCAGAAGCCACCTGGCACCTGGCTCGGCGCCAACGCAGGCGAAATTGGTTGCCCTGGCATCGAATGGAGTGCCAGAACCCGTTGGGGTACTGAAGGAGCCGTTTTCGTCGCTGGAGGACGCCCGGGCGGCTACGGCAAACGCTGCCATCGATGCTGCCCCCCCCCCCCCCACGCTGCTGCCACCGCTGTTGATCCTACTGCTGCCCCTGCTGCTGCCCCTGCTGCCGACCACACTGCTGTCTCCGCCGTTTCCACTGCTGCTAAAATTGTTGCCACCACTGCCACTGCCGCCACCGCTGCCGCCCGTGCTGGGCAAGCAGCCATGATGGCATAGCTGTCGGCCACACAGCGCATGGTGAGAAGCAGCTTCCGCAGACTAGGAGAAGTGGACACCGAAGAGCTCTCGTATGCTATCAGCCGCTACGATGAGCTGGTCTTGGCGTTAATGCTCCGGTGTGGAGAGCTGGAGACGCGGCTTGCTATGCCGCCACCGCCGCCGCCGTCGTCGAATCCGTTGAAAAATACGGCCGCCAATGCTCCCCAGATGCAGCAGGTTGCACCCACCGCTGCCCCGCGGACCACCAAGGTCCGCGAGACGTGGTCAGCGGTGGTGAAGTGCGACGACCCTGCGCTATCGGGGAAAGCCATAGCGGAAAAGGTGCGAACGATGGTTGCACCCTCTCTCGGAGTCAGAGTACACGAGGTCCGTGAGCTCCGTCGAGGTGGTGGTGCGATCATTCGTACTCCTTCGGTTGGAGAGCTGCAGAAGGTGGTAGCTTCAAAAAGATTCACCGAGGTTGGGCTAAATGTGGCACGGAATGCGGCCGAGAAGCCGAAGGTCGTCGTCTATGACGTCGACACAGCTATCGGCCCTGAGGAGTTTATGAAGGAGCTCCACGAGAACAACTTCGACAGCGAAATTAATCTGTCCCAGTTTAAGAAGTCCGTGCACCTGGTGACCAAGGCGTGGTCGGTAGCTGACGGCGCCACAGTAAATGTGACGCTAGAGGTAGACGACCGGGCGATGGCGAAGCTTGATGTAGGTCGTGTCTACATCAAGTGGTTTTCATTCCGATGCCGATCACAGGTCCGCACATATGCCTGCCACAGATGCGTGGGTTTCGACCACACGGTCAGCGAATGCCGGCAGAAGGACAGTGTCTGCCGTCAGTGCGGGCAACAAGGCCACACTGCGGCAAAGTGCCAAAACCCGGTGGACTGCCGGAACTGCCGCCACAGAGGGCAACCCTCGGGGCATTACATGCTCTCGAGCGTTTGCCCGATATACGGGGCGTTGCTGGCGAGGGTGCAAGCTAGACACTAATGTTTAGCTTCATCCAAGCGAACTGCGGCCGAGGCCGAGCTGCGACCATCGAGCTCGGAGTCCGACTCAGGAGATCGGAGTCTATGTTCGCGCTGATGCATGAGCCGTATCTCGGCGGGTACGGAATGGATGTGCTGCCTGAAGGAATGAGAATTTTCATCGATCGGCGAGGGAAGGCAGCCATCCTAGTGGATCACCAGGAAGCCATCTGTATGCCAGGGGAGACCCTCACCACAGATTATGGCGTATGTCTGGTCGTTAAAGGGAGTTTTGGCTCAATCTTCCTTTGCGCCGCATACTGCCAGTTCGATGCACCTCTGGAACCGTACCTCCGGTACATGGATGCGGTCCTGCTGCAGGCCAGCAGAACCCCCGCAATCCTGGGCCTCGACGCGAATGCAGTGTCCCCCATGTGGCTTAGCAAACTCTCTCGTCATGCCGACCGCAAGACTTTCGTCCAATATCGGTGCCTTCAGTCCTGGTAAGACAGCTAAATGCAATATTGGCAACCCGGTTGAACTCATCAATCAATTGGGACCCGCGCCAGCGGGGCTTCTTACCTACCGACGGATGTGCCGATAATGCGACGATAGTTGACTTAGTCTTGAGGCATAGCCATAAGCACTTTAGATCTTGCTACATAGCAAATTTAGATGTAAGCAAGGCATTCGATTCTTTATCGCATGCATCTATATATGACACCTTACGTGCTTATGGTGCGCCAAAGGGCTTCGTTGACTACGTACAGAATACGTACGAGGGTGGCGGTACCAGTCTCAATGGGGACGGTTGGAGTTCAGAGGAATTCGTCCCTGCTAGAGGAGTGAAGCAGGGTGACCCTTTGTCTCCTATTCTATTTAACTTGGTAATGGATAGGTTACTTAGAAACCTACCCAGCGAAATTGGTGCCAAAGTCGGAAATGCCATTACTAACGCGGCCGCGTTTGCAGATGATTTTGGTACTATTTGCTGAAACTCGAATGGGACTTCAAGTATTGTTGGACAAATGTTTTACCGTTGGCATTAAGGGCCAGCCGAAACAGAAGTGTACCGTGCTAGAGGCACAGAGCTTCTACGTAGGCTCGAGGGAGATTCTATCACTGAAGCGAACGGACGAGTGGAAGTACTTAGGCATCAACTTCACTGCAACCGGGAGGGTTCGATGCAATCCGGCCGAGGACATTGGTCCAAAGCTACAAAGATTGACAAAGGCCCCCCTCAACCACAACCACAACACCACAACAGAGGATGTTCGCCCTTAGGACTGTCCTTATCCCACAGCTCTATCACAAGTTAGCCCTTGGGAGTGTGGCGATAGGCGTCCTACGAAAAACTGACAAATTAATAAGATATTATGTGCGAAGATGGCTAAATCTTCCGCTGGATGTGCCGATAGCATTCATTCATGCACCCCCAAAAAGTGGAGGTCTCGGAATTCCATCACTAAGATGGGTAGCTCCAATGTTAAGGCTAAGACGATTGAGGAACATTAAATGGCCTCACCTCACGCAAAACGAGGTAGCCAGCTCTTTCCTCGAAGCCGAAAAACAACGGGCCCGAGATAGATTATTAGCAGAACAAAATGAATTGTTATCGCGTCCGGTAATAGAAAAATATTGGGGGAACAAATTGTACCTCTCAGTTGATGGCAGCGGACTCCGTGAAGCGGGCCATTGGGGACCGCAACACGGGTGGGTTAATCAACCCACGCGTTTACTAACAGGAAAGGAATATATAGACGGTATTCGTCTGCGGATAAATGCCCTACCCACGAAGTCTCGTACTACAAGGGGAAGGCATGTGGGGGAAGGATGTGACGCTCCCGAAACAACAAACCACATAATGCAAAAATGTTACCGATCGCATGGGAGGCGCGTAGCTAGACACAACTGCGTAGTAAATCGAATCAAGCGGTGACTTAAGGAGAGAGGCTGCGCGGTCATTGTTGAACCAAGTCTGCAGTGCGAATCCGGCCTTAATAAACCGGACCTGGTGGCACTACGACAAGATCACATTGATGTGATCGACATACAAATTGTGACACTCTATGGATGATGCACACCAGCGCAAAATCAATAGATACGACAGACCGGACATACGAACTGAATTGCGTCGCAGATTCGAAGCCGCAGGTGACATTGAATTCCATTCTGCCACCCTGAACTGGAGGGGGATCTGGAGGGGTCAATCCGTTAAAAGATTGATAGCAAAGGGTCTCCTCAGCAAATATGATAGTCATATCATTAGCGTCCAGGTTATGAGAGGCAGTCTCGGTTGTTTTAAACAGTTCATGTACCTGAGCGGGTTTTCCCGAGATTGGACTTAGCTAAAACGTTTGGTTCAAAACATTTGCTTGCTGTCTTGGCATAACATCAATAAAGGCATAAACATCGCAAAATAATGGTTATATATAAATGGCTATGAGGATGGTTTTAGTACGTAGGCGTTGCGGAACTTCGGTTCAGATAGAGCAATGAATCGTGCATGCTAGGAAAACTGACCACACGCAGTGTTGGCAGCCCTAGTATCTTTCGATAGATTTCCATACCTCCGCGATCAAAAAAAAAAAAAAAAAAAAAAAAAAAAATAGCCAAATGCCTCGTCATCGAATTAGTGACGCGCATGAATGGATTAACGACGGACGTGTTTTCGTTGCGCTCGTGTACAGATTGCGAAGAACTTGGTTTTCCGTGTTTGGAAAGTAATAAAATCGGTGAATTAGTGCTCCGCGAAAGTCGTGTGCTAATTTTCGTGTGTTATAAACAAGCGGTTTGGAAGTAATTAGCGATTAATTATTGCAAATTTTCCATTCAGCACGTGCTGCGAGGCGAGCTTACGAGTAAGTTTGTCGAGTAAGCTTTTTGATCAGCTGTCACAAAGCTTATTGGTGGCAGTCACTGCTAAGGTTTGTGTCTAGGGAGAGTTTTTAGTGCTACCAGACTCTACCGATGGGTGGAGCTCGAGTTCCAGAGCAACTACCTTTTGTCAGCGAGCAAACGAGCATACGGTTGCTGGCGTTGACGGTAGGTGGAGCCACCATCGTAGTTATGCCGATGGAGAGCGACAGCAGCGCGAGTGCCTTGAGCGGAAGTAGTGCCTCGAGGAAGTCCAAACGAGGCAGGCGCAGAAGCCACCTGGCACCTGGCTCGGCGCCAACGCAGGCGAAATTGGTTGCCCTGGCATCGAATGGAGTGCCAGAACCCGTTGGGGTACTAAAGGAGCCGTTTTCGTCGCTGGAGGACGCCCGGGCGGCTACGGCAAACGCTGCCATCGATGCTGCCCCCCCCCCCCACGCTGCTGCCACCGCTGTTGATCCTACTGCTGCCCCTGCTGCTGCCCCTGCTGCCGACCACACTGCTGTCTCCGCCGTTTCCACTGCTGCTAAAATTGTTGCCACCACTGCCACTGCCGCCACCGCTGCCGCCCGTGCTGGGCAAGCAGCCATGATGGCATAGCTGTCGGCCACACAGCGCATGGTGAGAAGCAGCTTCCGCAGACTAGGAGAAGTGGACACCGAAGAGCTCTCGTATGCTATCAGCCGCTACGATGAGCTGGTCTTGGCGTTAATGCTCCGGTGTGGAGAGCTGGAGACGCGGCTTGCTATGCCGCCACCGCCGCCGCCGTCGTCGAATCCGTTGAAAAATACGGCCGCCAATGCTCCCCAGATGCAGCAGGTTGCACCCACCGCTGCCCCGCGGACCACCAAGGTCCGCGAGACGTGGTCAGCGGTGGTGAAGTGCGACGACCCTGCGCTATCGGGGAAAGCCATAGCGGAAAAGGTGCGAACGATGGTTGCACCCTCTCTCGGAGTCAGAGTACACGAGGTCCGTGAGCTCCGTCGAGGTGGTGGTGCGATCATTCGTACTCCTTCGGTTGGAGAGCTGCAGAAGGTGGTAGCTTCAAAAAGATTCACCGAGGTTGGGCTAAATGTGGCACGGAATGCGGCCGAGAAGCCGAAGGTCGTCGTCTATGACGTCGACACAGCTATCGGCCCTGAGGAGTTTATGAAGGAGCTCCACGAGAACAACTTCGACAGCGAAATTAATCTGTCCCAGTTTAAGAAGTCCGTGCACCTGGTGACCAAGGCGTGGTCGGTAGCTGACGGCGCCACAGTAAATGTGACGCTAGAGGTAGACGACCGGGCGATGGCGAAGCTTGATGTAGGTCGTGTCTACATCAAGTGGTTTTCATTCCGATGCCGATCACAGGTCCGCACATATGCCTGCCACAGATGCGTGGGTTTCGACCACACGGTCAGCGAATGCCGGCAGAAGGACAGTGTCTGCCGTCAGTGCGGGCAACAAGGCCACACTGCGGCAAAGTGCCAAAACCCGGTGGACTGCCGGAACTGCCGCCACAGAGGGCAACCCTCGGGGCATTACATGCTCTCGAGCGTTTGCCCGATATACGGGGCGTTACTGGCGAGGGTGCAAGCTAGACACTAATGTTTAGCTTCATCCAAGCGAACTGCGGCCGAGGCCGAGCTGCGACCATCGAGCTCGGAGTCCGACTCAGGAGATCGGAGTCTATGTTCGCGCTGATGCAGGAGCCGTATCTCGGCGGGACGGAATGGATGTGCTGCCTGAAGGAATGAGAATTTTCATCGATCGGCGAGGGAAGGCAGCCATCCTAGTGGATCACCAGGAAGCCATCTGTATGCCAGGGGAGACCCTCACCACAGATTATGGCGTATGTCTGGTCGTTAAAGGGAGTTTTGGCTCAATCTTCCTTTGCGCCGCATACTGCCAGTTCGATGCACCTCTGGAACCGTACCTCCGGTACATGGATGCGGTCCTGCTGCAGGCCAGCAGAACCCCCGCAATCCTGGGCCTCGACGCGAATGCAGTGTCCCCCATGTGGCTTAGCAAACTCTCTCGTCATGCCGACCGCAAGACTTTCGTCCAATATCGGTGCCTTCAGTCCTGGTAAGACAGCTAAATGCAATATTGGCAACCCGGTTGAACACATCAATCAATTGGGACTCGCGCCAGCGGGGCTTCTTACCTACCGACGGATGTGCCGATAATGCGACGATAGTTGACTTAGTCTTGAGGCATAGCCATAAGCACTTTAGATCTTGCTACATAGCAAATTTAGATGTAAGCAAGGCATTCGATTCTTTATCGCATGCATCTATATATGACACCTTACGTGCTTATGGTGCGCCAAAGGGCTTCGTTGACTACGTACAGAATACGTACGAGGGTGGCGGTACCAGTCTCAATGGGGACGGTTGGAGTTCAGAGGAATTCGTCCCTGCTAGAGGAGTGAAGCAGGGTGACCCTTTGTCTCCTATTCTATTTAACTTGGTAATGGACAGGTTACTTAGAAACCTACCCAGCGAAATTGGTGCCAAAGTCGGAAATGCCATTACTAACGCGGCCGCGTTTGCAGATGATTTTGGTACTATTTGCTGAAACTCGAATGGGACTTCAAGTATTGTTGGACAAAGTGATTTTTATCTCTGTCTCTTATGCCAAATGTTTTACCGTTGGCATTAAGGGCCAGCCGAAACAGAAGTGTACCGTGCTAGAGGCACAGAGCTTCTACGTAGGCTCGAGGGAGATTCTATCACTGAAGCGAACGGACGAGTGGAAGTACTTAGGCATCAACTTCACTGCAACCGGGAGGGTTCGATGCAATCCGGCCGAGGACATTGGTCCAAAGCTACAAAGATTGACAAAGGCCCCCCTCAAACCACAACAGAGGATGTTCGCCCTTAGGACTGTCCTTATCCCACAGCTCTATCACAAGTTAGCCCTTGGGAGTGTGGCGATAGGCGTCCTACGAAAAACTGACAAATTAATAAGATATTATGTGCGAAGATGGCTAAATCTTCCGCTGGATGTGCCGATAGCATTCATTCATGCACCCCCAAAAAGTGGAGGTCTCGGAATTCCATCACTAAGATGGGTAGCTCCAATGTTAAGGCTAAGACGATTGAGGAACATTAAATGGCCTCACCTCACGCAAAACGAGGTAGCCAGCTCTTTCCTCGAAGCCGAAAAACAACGGGCCCGAGATAGATTATTAGCAGAACAAAATGAATTGTTATCGCGTCCGGTAATAGAAAAATATTGGGGGAACAAATTGTACCTCTCAGTTGATGGCAGCGGACTCCGTGAAGCGGGCCATTGGGGACCGCAACACGGGTGGGTTAATCAACCCACGCGTTTACTAACAGGAAAGGAATATATAGACGGTATTCGTCTGCGGATAAATGCCCTACCCACGAAGTCTCGTACTACAAGGGGAAGGCATGTGGGGGAAGGATGTGACGCTCCCGAAACAACAAACCACATAATGCAAAAATGTTACCGATCGCATGGGAGGCGCGTAGCTAGACACAACTGCGTAGTAAATCAAATCAAGCAAGGACTTGAGGAGAGAGGCTGCGCGGTCATTGTTGAACCAAGTCTGCAGTGCGAATCCGGCCTTAATAAACCGGACCTGGTGCCACTACGACAAGATCACATTGATGTGATCGACATACAAATTGTGACAGACGGGCACTCTATGGATGATGCACACCAGCGCAAAATCAATTTTCGTGTGTTATAAACAAGCGGTTTGGAAGTAATTAGCGATTAATTATTGCAAATTTTCCATTCAGCACGTGCTGCGAGGCGAGCTTACGAGTAAGTTTGTCGAGTAAGCTTTTTGATCAGCTGT
Organism: Drosophila simulans; assembly: GCF_016746395.2. Taxonomy (NCBI): domain Eukaryota; kingdom Metazoa; phylum Arthropoda; class Insecta; order Diptera; family Drosophilidae; genus Drosophila; species Drosophila simulans. The sequence continues at coordinate 50,819 of NW_025416815.1, forward strand.
CACAAAGCTTATTGGTGGCAGTCACTGCTAAGGTTTGTGTCTAGGGAGAGTTTTTAGTGCTACCAGACTCTACCGGTAGGTGGAGCTCGAGTTCCAGAGCAACTACCTTTTGTCAGCGAGCAAACGAGCATACGGTTGCTGGCGTTGACGGTAGGTGGAGCCACCATCGTAGTTATGCCGATGGAGAGCGACAGCAGCGCGAGTGCCTTGAGCGGAAGTAGTGCCTCGAGGAAGTCCAAACGAGGCAGGCGCAGAAGCCACCTGGCACCTGGCTCGGCGCCAACGCAGGCGAAATTGGTTGCCCTGGCATCGAATGGAGTGCCAGAACCCGTTGGGGTACTAAAGGAGCCGTTTTCGCCGCTGGAGGACGCCCGGGCGGCTACGGCAAACGCTGCCATCGATGCTGCCCCCCCCCCCCACGCTGCTGCCACCGCTGTTGATCCTACTGCTGCCCCTGCTGCTGCCCCTGCTGCCGACCACACTGCTGTCTCCGCCGTTTCCACTGCTGCTAAAATTGTTGCCACCACTGCCACTGCCGCCACCGCTGCCGCCCGTGCTGGGCAAGCAGCCATGATGGCATAGCTGTCGGCCACACAGCGCATGGTGAGAAGCAGCTTCCGCAGACTAGGAGAAGTGGACACCGAAGAGCTCTCGTATGCTATCAGCCGCTACGATGAGCTGGTCTTGGCGTTAATGCTCCGGTGTGGAGAGCTGGAGACGCGGCTTGCTATGCCGCCACCGCCGCCGCCGTCGTCGAATCCGTTGAAAAATACGGCCGCCAATGCTCCCCAGATGCAGCAGGTTGCACCCACCGCTGCCCCGCGGACCACCAAGGTCCGCGAGACGTGGTCAGCGGTGGTGAAGTGCGACGACCCTGCGCTATCGGGGAAAGCCATAGCGGAAAAGGTGCGAACGATGGTTGCACCCTCTCTCGGAGTCAGAGTACACGAGGTCCGTGAGCTCCGTCGAGGTGGTGGTGCGATCATTCGTACTCCTTCGGTTGGAGAGCTGCAGAAGGTGGTAGCTTCAAAAAGATTCACCGAGGTTGGGCTAAATGTGGCACGGAATGCGGCCGAGAAGCCGAAGGTCGTCGTCTATGACGTCGACACAGCTATCGGCCCTGAGGAGTTTATGAAGGAGCTCCACGAGAACAACTTCGACAGCGAAATTAATCTGTCCCAGTTTAAGAAGTCCGTGCACCTGGTGACCAAGGCGTGGTCGGTAGCTGACGGCGCCACAGTAAATGTGACGCTAGAGGTAGACGACCGGGCGATGGCGAAGCTTGATGTAGGTCGTGTCTACATCAAGTGGTTTTCATTCCGATGCCGATCACAGGTCCGCACATATACCTGCCACAGATGCGTGGGTTTCGACCACACGGTCAGCGAATGCCGGCAGAAGGACAGTGTCTGCCGTCAGTGCGGGCAACAAGGCCACACTGCGGCAAAGTGCCAAAACCCGGTGGACTGCCGGAACTGCCGCCACAGAGGGCAACCCTCGGGGCATTACATGCTCTCGAGCGTTTGCCCGATATACGGGGCGTTACTGGCGAGGGTGCAAGCTAGACACTAATGTTTAGCTTCATCCAAGCGAACTGCGGCCGAGGCCGAGCTGCGACCATCGAGCTCGGAGTCCGACTCAGGAGATCGGAGTCTATGTTCGCGCTGATGCAGGAGCCGTATCTCGGCGGGGACGGAATGGATGTGCTGCCTGAAGGAATGAGAATTTTCATCGATCGGCGAGGGAAGGCAGCCATCCTAGTGGATCACCAGGAAGCCATCTGTATGCCAGGGGAGACCCTCACCACAGATTATGGCGTATGTCTGGTCGTTAAAGGGAGTTTTGGCTCAATCTTCCTTTGCGCCGCATACTGCCAGTTCGATGCACCTCTGGAACCGTACCTCCGGTACATGGATGCGGTCCTGCTGCAGGCCAGCAGAACCCCCGCAATCCTGGGCCTCGACGCGAATGCAGTGTCCCCCATGTGGCTTAGCAAACTCTCTCGTCATGCCGACCGCAAGACTTTCGTCCAATATCGGTGCCTTCAGTCCTGGTAAGACAGCTAAATGCAATATTGGCAACCCGGTTGAACACATCAATCAATTGGGACCCGCGCCAGCGGGGCTTCTTACCTACCGACGGATGTGCCGATAATGCGACGATAGTTGACTTAGTCTTGAGGCATAGCCATAAGCACTTTAGATCTTGCTACATAGCAAATTTAGATGTAAGCAAGGCATTCGATTCTTTATCGCATGCATCTATATATGACACCTTACGTGCTTATGGTGCGCCAAAGGGCTTCGTTGACTACGTACAGAATACGTACGAGGGTGGCGGTACCAGTCTCAATGGGGACGGTTGGAGTTCAGAGGAATTCGTCCCTGCTAGAGGAGTGAAGCAGGGTGACCCTTTGTCTCCTATTCTATTTAACTTGGTAATGGACAGGTTACTTAGAAACCTACCCAGCGAAATTGGTGCCAAAGTCGGAAATGCCATTACTAACGCGGCCGCGTTTGCAGATGATTTTGGTACTATTTGCTGAAACTCGAATGGGACTTCAAGTATTGTTGGACAAAACGTTGGATTTTCTATCTCTCGTCGGCCTCAAACTTAATGCCGACAAATGTTTTACCGTTGGCATTAAGGGCCAGCCGAAACAGAAGTGTACCGTGCTAGAGGCACAGAGCTTCTACGTAGGCTCGAGGGAGATTCTATCACTGAAGCGAACGGACGAGTGGAAGTACTTAGGCATCAACTTCACTGCAACCGGGAGGGTTCGATGCAATCCGGCCGAGGACATTGGTCCAAAGCTACAAAGATTGACAAAGGCCCCCCTCAAACCACAACAGAGGATGTTCGCCCTTAGGACTGTCCTTATCCCACAGCTCTATCACAAGTTAGCCCTTGGGAGTGTGGCGATAGGCGTCCTACGAAAAACTGACAAATTAATAAGATATTATGTGCGAAGATGGCTAAATCTTCCGCTGGATGTGCCGATAGCATTCATTCATGCACCCCCAAAAAGTGGAGGTCTCGGAATTCCATCACTAAGATGGGTAGCTCCAATGTTAAGGCTAAGACGATTGAGGAACATTAAATGGCCTCACCTCACGCAAAACGAGGTAGCCAGCTCTTTCCTCGAAGCCGAAAAACAACGGGCCCGAGATAGATTATTAGCAGAACAAAATGAATTGTTATCGCGTCCGGTAATAGAAAAATATTGGGGGAACAAATTGTACCTCTCAGTTGATGGCAGCGGACTCCGTGAAGCGGGCCATTGGGGACCGCAACACGGGTGGGTTAATCAACCCACGCGTTTACTAACAGGAAAGGAATATATAGACGGTATTCGTCTGCGGATAAATGCCCTACCCACGAAGTCTCGTACTACAAGGGGAAGGCATGTGGGGGAAGGATGTGACGCTCCCGAAACAACAAACCACATAATGCAAAAATGTTACCGATCGCATGGGAGGCGCGTAGCTAGACACAACTGCGTAGTAAATCAAATCAAGCAAGGACTTGAGGAGAGAGGCTGCGCGGTCATTGTTGAACCAAGTCTGCAGTGCGAATCCGGCCTTAATAAACCGGACCTGGTGCCACTACGACAAGATCACATTGATGTGATCGACATACAAATTGTGACAGACGGGCACTCTATGGATGATGCACACCAGCGCAAAATCAATTTTCGTGTGTTATAAACAAGCGGTTTGGAAGTAATTAGCGATTAATTATTGCAAATTTTCCATTCAGCACGTGCTGCGAGGCGAGCTTACGAGTAAGTTTGTCGAGTAAGCTTTTTGATCAGCTGTCACAAAGCTTATTGGTGGCAGTCACTGCTAAGGTTTGTGTCTAGGGAGAGTTTTTAGTGCTACCAGACTCTACCGATAGGTGGAGCTCGAGTTCCAGAGCAACTACCTTTTGTCAGCGAGCAAACGAGCATACGGTTGCTGGCGTTGACGGTAGGTGGAGCCACCATCGTAGTTATGCCGATGGAGAGCGACAGCAGCGCGAGTGCCTTGAGCGGAAGTAGTGCCTCGAGGAAGTCCAAACGAGGCAGGCGCAGAAGCCACCTGGCACCTGGCTCGGCGCCAACGCAGGCGAAATTGGTTGCCCTGGCATCGAATGGAGTGCCAGAACCCGTTGGGGTACTGAAGGAGCCGTTTTCGTCGCTGGAGGACGCCCGGGCGGCTACGGCAAAAGCTGCCATCGATGCTGCCCCCCCCCCCCACGCTGCTGCCACCGCTGTTGATCCTACTGCTGCCCCTGCTGCTGCTCCTGCTGCCGACCACACTGCTGTCTCCGCCGTTTCCACTGCTGCTAAAATTGTTGCCACCACTGCCACTGCCGCCACCGCTGCCGCCCGTGCTGGGCAAGCAGCCATGATGGCATAGCTGTCGGCCACACAGCGCATGGTGAGAAGCAGCTTCCGCAGACTAGGAGAAGTGGACACCGAAGAGCTCTCGTATGCTATCAGCCGCTACGATGAGCTGGTCTTGGCGTTAATGCTCCGGTGTGGAGAGCTGGAGACGCGGCTTGCTATGCCGCCACCGCCGCCGCCGTCGTCGAATCCGTTGAAAAATACGGCCGCCAATGCTCCCCAGATGCAGCAGGTTGCACCCACCGCTGCCCCGCGGACCACCAAGGTCCGCGAGACGTGGTCAGCGGTGGTGAAGTGCGACGACCCTGCGCTATCGGGGAAAGCCATAGCGGAAAAGGTGCGAACGATGGTTGCACCCTCTCTCGGAGTCAGAGTACACGAGGTCCGTGAGCTCCGTCGAGGTGGTGGTGCGATCATTCGTACTCCTTCGGTTGGAGAGCTGCAGAAGGTGGTAGCTTCAAAAAGATTCACCGAGGTTGGGCTAAATGTGGCACGGAATGCGGCCGAGAAGCCGAAGGTCGTCGTCTATGACGTCGACACAGCTATCGGCCCTGAGGAGTTTATGAAGGAGCTCCACGAGAACAACTTCGACAGCGAAATTAATCTGTCCCAGTTTAAGAAGTCCGTGCACCTGGTGACCAAGGCGTGGTCGGTAGCTGACGGCGCCACAGTAAATGTGACGCTAGAGGTAGACGACCGGGCGATGGCGAAGCTCGATGTAGGTCGTGTCTACATCAAGTGGTTTTCATTCCGATGCCGATCACAGGTCCGCACATATGCCTGCCACATATGCGTGGGTTTCGACCACACGGTCAGCGAATGCCGGCAGAAGGACAGTGTCTGCCGTCAGTGCGGGCAACAAGGCCACACTGCGGCAAAGTGCCAAAACCCGGTGGACTGCCGGAACTGCCGCCACAGAGGGCAACCCTCGGGGCATTACATGCTCTCGAGCGTTTGCCCGATATACGGGGCGTTACTGGCGAGGGTGCAAGCTAGACACTAATGTTTAGCTTCATCCAAGCGAACTGCGGCCGAGGCCGAGCTGCGACCATCGAGCTCGGAGTCCGACTCAGGAGATCGGAGTCTATGTTCGCGCTGATGCAGGAGCCGTATCTCGGCGGGGACGGAATGGATGTGCTGCCTGAAGGAATGAGAATTTTCATCGATCGGCGAGGGAAGGCAGCCATCCTAGTGGATCACCAGGAAGCCATCTGTATGCCAGGGGAGACCCTCACCACAGATTATGGCGTATGTCTGGTCGTTAAAGGGAGTTTTGGCTCAATCTTCCTTTGCGCCGCATACTGCCAGTTCGATGCACCTCTGGAACCGTACCTCCGGTACATGGATGCGGTCCTGCTGCAGGCCAGCAGAACCCCCGCAATCCTGGGCCTCGACGCGAATGCAGTGTCCCCCATGTGGCTTAGCAAACTCTCTCGTCATGCCGACCGCAAGACTTTCGTCCAATATCGGTGCCTTCAGTCCTGGTAAGACAGCTAAATGCAATATTGGCAACCCGGTTGAACTCATCAATCAATTGGGACCCGCGCCAGCGGGGCTTCTTACCTACCGACGGATGTGCCGATAATGCGACGATAGTTGACTTAGTCTTGAGGCATAGCCATAAGCACTTTAGATCTTGCTACATAGCAAATTTAGATGTAAGCAAGGCATTCGATTCTTTATCGCATGCATCTATATATGACACCTTACGTGCTTATGGTGCGCCAAAGGGCTTCGTTGACTACGTACAGAATACGTACGAGGGTGGCGGTACCAGTCTCAATGGGGACGGTTGGAGTTCAAAGGAATTCGTCCCTGCTAGAGGAGTGAAGCAGGGTGACCCTTTGTCTCCTATTCTATTTAACTTGGTAATGGACAGGTTACTTAGAAACCTACCCAGCGAAATTGGTGCCAAAGTCGGAAATGCCATTACTAACGCGGCCGCGTTTGCAGTTGATTTGGTACTATTTGCTGAAACTCGAATGGGACTTCAAGTATTGTTGGACAAAACGTTGGATTTTCTATCTCTCGTCGGCCTCAAACTTAATGCCGACAAATGTTTTACCGTTGGCATTAAGGGCCAGCCGAAACAGAAGTGTACCGTGCTAGAGGCACAGAGCTTCTACGTAGGCTCGAGGGAGATTCCATCACTGAAGCGAACGGACGAGTGGAAGTACTTAGGCATCAACTTCACTGCAACCGGGAGGGTTCGATGCAATCCGGCCGAGGACATTGGTACAAAGCTACAAAGATTGATAAAGACCCCCCTCAAACCACAACAGAGGATGTTCGCCCTTAGGACTGTCCTTATCCCACAGCTCTATCACAAGTTAGCCCTTGGGAGTGTGGCGATAGGCGTCCGACGAAAAACTGACAAATTAATAAGATATTATGTGCGAAGATGGCTAAATCTTCCGCTGGATGTGCCGATAGCATTCATTCATGCACCCCCAAAAAGTGGAGGTCTCGGAATTCCATCACTAAGATGGGTAGCTCCAATGTTAAGGCTAAGACGATTGAGTAACATTAAATGGCCTCACCTCACGCAAAACGAGGTAGCCAGCTCTTTCCTCGAAGCCGAAAAACAACGGGCCCGAGATAGATTATTAGCAGAACAAAATGAATTGTTATCGCGTCCGGCAATAGAAAAATATTGGGCGAACAAATTGTACCTCTCAGTTGATGGCAGCGGACTCCGTGAAGCGGGCCATTGGGGACCGCAACACGGGTGGGTTAATCAACCCACGCGTTTACTATCAGGAAAGGAATATATAGACGGTATTCGTCTGCGGATAAATGCCCTACCCACGAAGTCTCGTACTACAAGGGGAAGGCATGTGGGGGAAGGATGTGACGCTCCCGAAACAACAAACCACATAATGCAAAAATGTTACCGATCGCATGGGAGGCGCGTAGCTAGACACAACTGCGTAGTAAATCGAATCAAGCGGGGAATTGAGGAGAGAGGCTGCGTGGTCATTGTTGAACCAAGTCTGCAGTGCGAATCCGGCCTTAATAAACCGGACCTGGTGGCACTACGACAAGATCACATTGATGTGATCGACATACAAATTGTGACAGACGGACACTCTATGGATGATGCACACCAGCGCAAAATCAATAGATACGACAGACCGGACATACGAACTGAATTGTGTCGCAGATTCGAAGCCGCAGGTGACATTGAATTCCATTCTGCCACCCTGAACTGGAGGGGGATCTGGAGTGGTCAATCCGTTAAAAGATTGATAGCAAAGGGTCTCCTCAGCAAATATGATAGTCATATCATTAGCGTCCAGGTTATGAGAGGCAGTCTCGGTTGTTTTAAACAGTTCATGTACCTGAGCGGGTTTTCCCGAGATTGGACTTAGCTAAAACGTTTGGTTCAAAACATTCGCTTGCTGTCTTGGCATAACATCAATAAAGGCATAAACATCGCAAAATAATGGTTGTATATAAATGGCTATGAGGTGGATGCTAGGAAAACTGACCACACGCAGTGTTGGCAGCCCTAGTATCTTTCGATAGATTTCCATACCTCCGCGATCAAAAAAAAAAAAAAAAAAAAAAAAAAAAATAGCCAAATGCCTCGTCATCGAATTAGTGACGCGCATGAATGGATTAACGACGGACGTGTTTTCGTTGCGCTCGTGTACAGATTGCGAAGAACTTGGTTTTCCGTGTTTGGAAAGTAATAAAATCGGTGAATTAGTGCTCCGCGAAAGTCGTGTGCTAATTTTCGTGTGTTATAAACAAGCGGTTTGGAAGTAATTAGCGATTAATTATTGCAAATTTTCCATTCAGCACGTGCTGCGAGGCGAGCTTACGAGTAAGTTTGTCGAGTAAGCTTTTTGATCAGCTGTCACAAAGCTTATTGGTGGCAGTCACTGCTAAGGTTTGTGTCTAGGGAGAGTTTTTAGTGCTACCAGACTCTACCGATAGGTGGAGCTCGAGTTCCAGAGCAACTACCTTTTGTCAGCGAGCGAACGAGCATACGGTTGCTGGCGTTGACGGTAGGTGGAGCCACCATCGTAGTTATGCCGATGGAGAGCGACAGCAGCGCGAGTGCCTTGAGCGGAAGTAGTGCCTCGAGGAAGTCCAAACGAGGCAGGCGCAGAAGCCACCTGGCACCTGGCTCGGCGCCAACGCAGGCGAAATTGGTTGCCCTGGCATCGAATGGAGTGCCAGAACCCGTTGGGGTACTGAAGGAGCCGTTTTCGTCGCTGGAGGACGCCCGGGCGGCTACGGCAAACGCTGCCATCGATGCTGCGGGGAAAGCCATAGCGGAAAAGGTGCGAACGATGGTTGCACCCTCTCTCGGAGTCAGAGTACACGAGGTCCGTGAGCTCCGTCGAGGTGGTGGTGCGATCATTCGTACTCCTTCGATTGGAGAGCTGCAGAAGGTGGTAGCTTCAAAAAGATTCACCGAGGTTGGGCTAAATGTGGCACGGAATGCGGCCGAGAAGCCGAAGGTCGTCGTCTATGACGTCGACACAGCTATCGGCCCTGAGGAGTTTATGAAGGAGCTCCACGAGAACAACTTCGACAGCGAAATTAATCTGTCCCAGTTTAAGAAGTCCGTGCACCTGGTGACCAAGGCGTGGTCGGTAGCTGACGGCGCCACAGTAAATGTGACGCTAGAGGTAGACGACCGGGCGATGGCGAAGCTCGATGTAGGTCGTGTCTACATCAAGTGGTTTTCATTCCGATGCCGATCACAGGTCCGCACATATGCCTGCCACAGATGCGTGGGTTTCGACCACACGGTCAGCGAATGCCGGCAGAAGGACAGTGTCTGCCGTCAGTGCGGGCAACAAGGCCACACTGCGGCAAAGTGCCAAAACCCGGTGGACTGCCGGAACTGCCGCCACAGAGGGCAACCCTCGGGGCATTACATGCTCTCGAGCGTTTGCCCGATATACGGGGCGTTACTGGCGAGGGTGCAAGCTAGACACTAATGTTTAGCTTCATCCAAGCGAACTGCGGCCGAGGCCGAGCTGCGACCATCGAGCTCGGAGTCCGACTCAGGAGATCGGAGTCTATGTTCGCGCTGATGCAGGAGCCGTATCTCGGCGGGGACGGAATGGATGTGCTGCCTGAAGGAATGAGAATTTTCATCGATCGGCGAGGGAAGGCAGCCATCCTAGTGGATCACCAGGAAGCCATCTGTATGCCAGGGGAGACCCTCACCACAGATTATGGCGTATGTCTGGTCGTTAAAGGGAGTTTTGGCTCAATCTTCCTTTGCGCCGCATACTGCCAGTTCGATGCACCTCTGGAACCGTACCTCCGGTACATGGATGCGGTCCTGCTGCAGGCCAGCAGAACCCCCGCAATCCTGGGCCTCGACGCGAATGCAGTGTCCCCCATGTGGCTTAGCAAACTCTCTCGTCATGCCGACCGCAAGACTTTCGTCCAATATCGGTGCCTTCAGTCCTGGTAAGACAGCTAAATGCAATATTGGCAACCCGGTTGAACTCATCAATCAATTGGGACCCGCGCCAGCGGGGCTTCTTACCTACCGACGGATGTGCCGATAATGCGACGATAGTTGACTTAGTCTTGAGGCATAGCCATAAGCACTTTAGATCTTGCTACATAGCAAATTTAGATGTAAGCAAGGCATTCGATTCTTTATCGCATGCATCTATATATGACACCTTACGTGCTTATGGTGCGCCAAAGGGCTTCGTTGACTACGTACAGAATACGTACGAGGGTGGCGGTACCAGTCTCAATGGGGACGGTTGGAGTTCAGAGGAATTCGTCCCTGCTAGAGGAGTGAAGCAGGGTGACCCTTTGTCTCCTATTCTATTTAACTTGGTAATGGACAGGTTACTTAGAAACCTACCCAGCGAAATTGGTGCCAAAGTCGGAAATGCCATTACTAACGCGGCCGCGTTTGCAGTTGATTTGGTACTATTTGCTGAAACTCGAATGGGACTTCAAGTATTGTTGGACAAAACGTTGGATTTTCTATCTCTCGTCGGCCTCAAACTTAATGCCGACAAATGTTTTACCGTTGGCATTAAGGGCCAGCCGAAACAGAAGTGTACCGTGCTAGAGGCACAGAGCTTCTACGTAGGCTCGAGCGAGATTCTATCACTGAAGCGAACGGACGAGTGGAAGTACTTAGGCATCAACTTCACTGCAACCGGGAGGGTTCGATGCAATCCGGCCGAGGACATTGGTCCAAAGCTACAAAGATTGACAAAGGCCCCCCTCAAACCACAACAGAGGATGTTCGCCCTTAGGACTGTCCTTATCCCACAGCTCTATCACAAGTTAGCCCTTGGGAGTGTGGCGATAGGCGTCCTACGAAAAACTGACAAATTAATAAGATATTATGTGCGAAGATGGCTAAATCTTCCGCTGGATGTGCCGATAGCATTCATTCATGCACCCCCAAAAAGTGGAGGTCTCGGAATTCCATCACTAAGATGGGTAGCTCCAATGTTAAGGCTAAGACGATTGAGGAACATTAAATGGCCTCACCTCACGCAAAACGAGGTAGCCAGCTCTTTCCTCGAAGCCGAAAAACAACGGGCCCGAGATAGATTATTAGCAGAACAAAATGAATTGTTATCGCGTCCGGCAATAGAAAAATATTGGGCGAACAAATTGTACCTCTCAGTTGATGGCAGCGGACTCCGTGAAGCGGGCCATTGGGGACCGCAACACGGGTGGGTTAATCAACCCACGCGTTTACTAACAGGAAAGGAATATATAGACGGTATTCGTCTGCGGATAAATGCCCTACCCACGAAGTCTCGTACTACAAGGGGAAGGCATGTGGGGGAAGGATGTGACGCTCCCGAAACAACAAACCACATAATGCAAAAATGTTACCGATCGCATGGGAGGCGCGTAGCTAGACACAACTGCGTAGTAAATCGAATCAAGCGGGGAATTGAGGAGAGAGGCTGCGTGGTCGTTGTTGAACCAAGTCTGCAGTGCGAATCCGGCCTTAATAAACCGGACCTGGTGGCACTACGACAAGATCACATTGATGTGATCGACATACAAATTGTGACACTCTATGGATGATGCACACCAGCGCAAAATCAATAGATACGACAGACCGGACATACGAACTGAATTGTGTCGCAGATTCGAAGCCGCAGGTGACATTGAATTCCATTCTGCCACCCTGAACTGGAGGGGGATCTGGAGTGGTCAATCCGTTAAAAGATTGATAGCAAAGGGTCTCCTCAGCAAATATGATAGTCATATCATTAGCGTCCAGGTTATGAGAGGCAGTCTCGGTTGTTTTAAACAGTTCATGTACCTGAGCGGGTTTTCCCGAGATTGGACTTAGCTAAAAAGTTTGGTTCAAAACATTTGCTTGCTGTCTTGGCATAACATCAATAAAGGCATAAACATCGCAAAATAATGGTTATATATAAATGGCTATGAGGATGGTTTTAGTACGTAGGCGTTGCGGAACTTCGGTTCAGATAGAGCAATGAATCGTGCATGCCAGGAAAACTGACCACACGCAGTGTTGGCAGCCCTAGTATCTTTCGATAGATTTCCATACCTCCGCGATCAAAAAAAAAAAAAAAAATAGCCAAATGCCTCGTCATCTAATTAATGACGCGCATGAATGGATTAACGAGATTCCTACTGTCCCTATCTACTATCTAGCGAAACCACAGCCAAGGGAACGGGCTTGGAATAATTAGCGGGGAAAGAAGACCCTTTTGAGCTTGACTCTAATCTGGCAGTGTAAGGAGACATAAGAGGTGTAGAATAAGTGGGAGATATTAGACTTCGGTTTGGTATCGTCAATGAAATACCACTACTCTTATTGTTTCCTTACTTACTTGATTAAATGGAACGTGTATCATTTCCTAGCCATTATACGGATATATTTATTATATCTTATGGTATTGGGTTTTGATGCAAGCTTCTTGATCAAAGTATCACGAGTTTGTTATATAATCGCAAACAAATTCTTTAATAAAACGATGCATTTATGTATTTTTGATTTGAAAATTTGGTATAACTCCAATTACTCAGGTATGATCCAATTCAAGGACATTGCCAGGTAGGGAGTTTGACTGGGGCGGTACATCTCTCAAATAATAACGGAGGTGTCCCAAGGCCAGCTCAGTGCGGACAGAAACCACACATAGAGCAAAAGGGCAAATGCTGACTTGATCTCGGTGTTCAGTACACACAGGGACAGCAAAAGCTCGGCCTATCGATCCTTTTGGTTTAAAGAGTTTTTAACAAGAGGTGTCAGAAAAGTTACCATAGGGATAACTGGCTTGTGGCGGCCAAGCGTTCATAGCGACGTCGCTTTTTGATCCTTCGATGTCGGCTCTTCCTATCATTGTGAAGCAAAATTCACCAAGCGTTGGATTGTTCACCCATGCAAGGGAACGTGAACTGGGTTTAGACCGTCGTGAGACAGGTTAGTTTTACCCTACTAATGACAAAACGTTGTTGCGACAGCATTCCTGCGTAGTACGAGAGGAACCGCAGGTACGGACCAATGGCACAATACTTGTTCGAGCGAACAGTGGTATGACGCTACGTCCGTTGGATTATGCCTGAACTGCAATGATAAATAAGGGGCAATTTGCATTGTATGGCTTCTAAACCATTTAAAAATTATAATTTATTTTATAAACGACAATGGATGTGATGCCAATGTAATTTGTAACATAGTAAATTAGGAGGATCTTCGATCACCTGATGCCGCGCTAGTTACATATAAAAGCATTATTTAATACAATGACAAAGCCTAGAATCAATTGTAAACGACTTTTGTAACAGGCAAGGTGTTGTAAGTGGTTGAGCAGCTGCCATACTGCGATCCACTGAAGCTTATCCTTTGCTTGATGATTCGATAAATAAATGATTTTTTCCTGTAGCCAAACACCACCTCGTCATCAATTTAGTGACGCATATGATATTGTTCCTATCATATAATTAATATAAAGACTTTAATGAATTGTGTCAAGTTGCCAAACACCTCGTCATCAATTTATTTATTTTTATTTTTTTTTTATTAATAGCTGTTTTATTTATTTAAAATCTGTCCTATTGGACAATAATTAAATTTTATGTGGGGGAACATTGACATACGGGGAGTACTTAGAATGTACTTGGGTAGGGGTTACAAATTTATATTAATGTTGCTTGTTGAGGTCAAGCGGGTGCGTTCTCTGCAGACGTCTTGTGGATTGGCTGTTGTCTAGCAGATTGATGGCCAGGTGGTTGGGGTGATTCTCCAGTCTTCTGGCGTATCTCTCACTGAGTCGGTAGATCTCATCTTCCACCCACGGAATTCCGAGCTCATCGTGGATGGCAGCATTCTCGTGATAGGGATGGGCGTTGGAGACTATTCTCAAGCATCGGTTCTGGAATTGCTGGATCTTCCTTCTGTGTGAAGCACTTGTAGTGCCCCACAGCTGGATTCCATAAGTCCATATTGGCTTTAGAATAGTCTTGTAGACAAGCAACTTCGTTTTGTCCCGCAGCTTGGAACTTTTCCCAACAAGCCAGTGGAGTTGCTTAAGGCGTATGTTGGCCTGGGTACGCTTCCTATCAATTTGAGGGCCCCATGTCAGCCTTCTATCCAGTGTAAGCCCTAGGTATTTGGGGGTGCTGGTAGTAGGGATCGTGTCGCCGTCAAGAGTAACCGGAGGGCATTCTCCTGTGCGCAGGGAAAATGTTGTGTGGGAGGATTTTTCGGCATTGACCGTAATATTCCATCGTTTCAGCCATGGATTCAGAGCATCCAGTTGCCTCTGGATGATGGCTGAAGCTCTATCTGGATTAGTAGCGGTGGCGAGGAACGCGGTTTCGTCGGCATAGGTGGCTATTGTGAGGTGACGGGAGGGTATTATAGGAAGGTCTGCTGTGAAGAAGGTGTAGAGGATGGGACCAAGGACGCTGCCTTGAGGTACTCCGGCTCTTATGGGCCTTGGCGTGCTGGATGAGGATCCGCAACGCACTTGGAATTCTCTTCCTTCAGTGTAAGATTTGAGTAGAGCGTAGTGGGAACGGGGAAGGTGGGACTTAAGTTTGTGGAGGAGACCGGGATGCCACACTCTGTCAAACGCCTGCTTGACATCGAGGAAGACGGCCGAACAGTATCTTTTCTTCTCGAATGCATCGAGGATTCTTGATACGAGCCGGTGGCATTGCTCGGGTGTTCCATGAGATCGCCTGAAGCCAAACAGGTGATCCGGGATCAAACCAGCCCCGTCCAGTACTGGCAGCACTCTGCGCAGAAATACTCTTTCGAGTATTTTGGAGAGTATTGCCAGCAAACTAATCGGTCTATATGAGGCAGGATTGTCTTCAGGTTTTCCAGGTTTAAGGCGCACTGGCGACGCCTTTTTTGCAGGCCTCCTGATGTGGCGCGTGACATGCCACAGATTGTGTTGCGGGTCACCAGGTTCCAGCTCTTCAAGGAATCGATTGAATGAGTCCTGCCGTAGTGTGCAAAGCTTGTCCTTAAGCTCCTTGCTGGCTCTGTTGAGTGCCGCATTATCCCTTGGGTTGCGCGTGGAGAACCAGATACATCTGAGGCGCCTCTTCTCCGCCACGAAGACCGCAATCTCTGGAGACCAAAGGTGGAGATCTCGCTCAGGTGTTCTCGGGGTAGTTGGAGGAGGAGGGTTGGCGAACTTAGCCGCATTGTGCATCTCCTCAGTGAGTGTCCTGATCGCCGCATCAATGTCACTTGGGGAGGAAAGAGGAGGATCCGGGTCCAGGGAGGATAGCATCCAGAAGGTAAATTTGGAGGAGTCGGTATGCTTCCCGGTGAGTCTTCTGGGCAGGGTTAGTAGGCCAGTGGGTTGGCTCACCAGTGGAGTGGCAATCCAGTCTTCTGCTCTGCACGAACTTGTGGAGCGTTCTGCCTTTGGATTTGATGGAGCGGGACCCCCACCAAGAATGTTTGGCGTTAAAGTCACCGGCTGCTATAAAGCGAGGACCAAAGGACTCGAAAAGCTCTTGTAAGTGAGTCTCGGTGACTGAGTGTCTGGGGGGGAAGTAGACCGCTCCAATGGTGATGTCCCCCTGAAGGCTGGAGATTCGAGCCAGGGCACACTGGGCCCATTCCTCCTGGAACGCAGGTAGCTCCGTGTACTGGATACCACTCCTGATGAGCATGGCTGCTCCTCCGCGCGCTCTGCCAGATGGAGTAAGACATCATAGCCGCTGATGTTGTAGTAGGATCGGGGACAAAAATGGGTTTCGGATACAAGGAGTATGTCAATCGCTTCCGTTTTTATAAGGTATTCTACCTCGGCTCTGCTCCTCTGCAGGCCGTTAGCATTCCAAATGACTATGTTCAGGCTTATTTCCATGATTTGGCATTGAGGATGGAAGCAATAAGCTGCGTCATTTGGGAGAACATTTTTTCCATCATACTTTCAACCATTCCTTGAAAACGGGCAAAGATTTGTTCCAAGTTATTGGATTGCGGAGCTTCAGATGGGGTTTGACGGTTTTGGTTGGGATCGGAATGTTGTGGTACATGAGTAGCCTTGAGCGCGTCTTTATAGCTCATGTTGGAGATGTTTGGGATCTGGATGGTGCTGGGCTTGCTGGTGGGTGTGGCCGGTCTGGGTTTAGGGGCTTGCTGTGCCTTGGCCTTCTTGTAGGCAGGGCATCCTCTGTATGAAGCGGGGTGGTCAGCTTGGCAGTGAAGGCAGCATGCCTTCTCGTCCTCCTTCTTAGTGCAAGTCCTGGAGTCGTGTTGGCCACCACATTTCACGCATCGGTGCTCGAGGAAGCAGTAGCGCTGGGTATGTCCAAACCCTTGGCATCTAAAGCACTGAGGCACGTCGTTGAATTTACGGGGAGGCTCGATGGTGACGACCGACCTGCACAGTCTCCTGATTTGGTAGACCTCCTTGTTGTTACTGGCGGGTTCAATGTTGGCGAAAAATATCCCGAGTGGCTCCTTGGTTTTCCTACCAATAGGATTATGCAGGTCTCTGACCTTATGCCCTAGTCGTTCAAGTTCCTCTTGAATCTCGTCACGATCGGCGGTGTGGTGTAATCCCTTGATTACGACTCTGTAGGCCCTCTCATCTTTGGGCTGGAACGTGCGATGCCTTTTGTTCTGGGAAACCAGGTGCCTACGAAGCTCGGAGTAAGACTCCTTGTCAGGCATCATTACACGCACGTTGTTGCGTTCCGATTTACATAAGAGCTGGCGTTAGGCACGCGAGCTGAGCCAATCAGAGCGCGCGGCGATATTTCGCGACGCGGTGAACGGTATGCGAATAACGGAGGTAAAGAAATACGAAAAAGCGAAACAATTTCTTGCTTGCGGTCCGCAGGCACGTCTGCACTCGTTGAGTGTTCGATCGCGACTGATCAATTTAGTGACGCATATGATATTGTCCCTATCATATAATTAATATAAATAATGAATTGTGTCAAGTTGCCAAACACCTCGTCATCAATTTATAATTTTTTATAAATTATAAATTATAATTAATATAAAGACTTTAATGAATTGTGTCAAGTTGCCAAACACCTCGTCATCAATTTAGTGACGCATATGATATTGTTCCTATTATATAATTAATATAAAGACTTTAAAGAATTGTATCAAGTTGCCAAACACCTCGTCATCAACTACTATATTATGGTTACGCCGACCTCTCATATTGTATTCTCTTATGTGTTCATAGGATTTTGGGAATTATATACGAGTAAATTAAATAATATACATATGAAAATGATTAATTATTATATGAATAAGGGAAAAAATACTGAAATATTCCCATATTATCTTAGTATTATAGAGGAAAGAACGTTGCCGACCTCTGATATTGTTCAAAACTTATGTATTTATATGATTTTGGCAATTATATGAGTAAATTAAAAAATATACATATGAAAATGGATAATTATTATATGTATATGGGAAAAAATTCTGAGATATTCCCATATTCTCTTAGTATTATAGAGAAAAGCCATATTAGTGAGAGGGTATAGTAGTGTAAACGACCGGAATTACGACAGAGGGTTCAAAAACTACTATAGGTAGGCAGTGGTTGCTGACCTCTCATATTGTTCAAAACTTATGTATTCATATGATTTTGGCAATTATATGAGTAAATTTAATTATATACATATGAAAATGATTAATTATTATATGTATAAGGAAAACAATGCTGAAATATTCCCACATTCTCTTAGTATTATAGAGAAAAGCCATTATAGTGAGAGGGTATAGTAGTGTAAACGACCGGAATTACGACAGAGTCAACAGTAGTCAAAAACTACTATAGGTAGGCAGTGGTTGCCGACCTCCCGCATTATTCGAAATATTTATTTCGGATTATGTTTATATTGGTTAGATACAATAAAGTATATTATTATCCGTACAAATTTGTTTCTCAGTTCTATAGAACACGGGACTTGGCTCCGCGGATAATAGGAATATACGCTTTTTAGATAATATCGGTGAAACAAAAGTCAAGTTTCTAATATATATTGAATAAAAAATCGTTTCCATATATTATCGTTAATTTTTGGAGGCAGGCAAATATTAATTTATTACCTGCCGTATAGTTGGATTATTATATCGTTACGGTATAATACAAATATGGATTCTTATGAAAGAAATATAAAATTATATATTAAATGTGGAAATATTATCATATGCGCTTGGTTTTATGTTATATATTACCAGAGAGATATATGAAAAGAGATAAATTTTAAATTTATCTTCAAAATGCAAATGATTTAACTTAATATTTATATTGGTTAAACAAAAATTGTACATGTGTGGATACAATAATTATGTATGTTGGAAATAAAATGATATTTTATAATGAAATATGTATATATAACAAGATAAAATTACAGAAACATATATATTACAATAATTATATGAAATTCTTCTTATATTGGTAAAACAAGTATAAATTAAAAATGAAATTATGGATTACAAATGCTATATAAAAATGGCCGTAATCGAATGGATATTTTACTTATAAATATATATTTAAAATTTTACCCAAAGGCGAAATATTGAATTTTATTCAATATAATAAAAATCATGGAATTATATAAAGTGAAAAATCTATATATCTATTATATTGCTTATTTCGATTCAAAAAATATTAATGGAATATGAAGGAAAAACATTATTCTGGTTGATCCTGCCAGTAGTTATATGCTTGTCTCAAAGATTAAGCCATGCATGTCTAAGTACACACGAATTAAAAGTGAAACCGCAGAGGGCTCATTATATCAGTTATGGTTCCTTAGATCGTTAACAGTTACTTGGATAACTGTGGTAATTCTAGAGCTAATACATGCAATTAAAACATGAACCTTATGGGACATGTGCTTTTATTAGGCTAAAACCAAGCGATCGCAAGATCGTTATATTGGTTGAACTCTAGATAACATGCAGATCATATGGTCTTGTACCGACGACAGATCTTTCAAATGTCTGCCCTATAAACTTTTGATGGTAGTATCTAGGACTACCATGGTTGCAACGGGTAACGGGGAATCAGGGTTCGATTCCGGAGAGGGAGCCTGAGAAACGGCTACCACATCTAAGGAAGGCAGCAGGCGCGTAAATTACCCACTCCCAGCTCGGGGAGGTAGTTACGAAAAATAACAATACAGGACTCATATCCGAGGCCCTGTAATTGGAATGAGTACACTTTAAATCCTTTAACAAGGACCAATTGGAGGGCAAGTCTGATGCCAGCAGCCGCGGTAATTCCAGCTCCAATAGTGTATATTAAAGTTGTTGCGGCTAAAACGTTCGTAGTTGAACTTGTGCTTCATACGGGTAGTACAACTTACAATTGTGGTTAGTACTATACCTTTATGTATGTAAGCGTATTACCGGTGGAGTTCTTATATGTGATTAAATACTTGTATTTTTTCATATGTTCCTCCTATTTAAAAACCTGCACTAGTGCTCTTAAACGAGTGTTATTGTGGGCCGGTACTATTACTTTGAACAAATTAGAGTGCTTAAAGCAGGCTTCAAATGCCTGAATATTCTGTGCATGGGATAATGAAATAAGACCTCTGTTCTGCTTTCATTGGTTTTCAGATCAAGAGGTAATGATTAATAGAAGCAGTTTGGGGCATTAGTATTACGACGCGAGAGGTGAAATTCTTGGACCGTCGTAAGACTAACTTAAGCGAAAGCATTTGCCAAAGATGTTTTCATTAATCAAGAACGAAAGTTAGAGGTTCGAAGGCGATCAGATACCGCCCTAGTTCTAACCATAAACGATGCCAGCTAGCAATTGGGTGTAGCTACTTTTATGGCTCTCTCAGTCGCTTCCCGGGAAACCAAAGCTTTTGGGCTCCGGGGGAAGTATGGTTGCAAAGCTGAAACTTAAAGGAATTGACGGAAGGGCACCACCAGGAGTGGAGCCTGCGGCTTAATTTGACTCAACACGGGAAAACTTACCAGGTCCGAACATAAGTGTGTAAGACAGATTGATAGCTCTTTCTCGAATCTATGGGTGGTGGTGTATGGCCGTTCTTAGTTCGTGGAGTGATTTGTCTGATTAATTCCGATAACGAACGAGACTCAAATATATTAAATAGATATCTTCAGGATTATGGTGCTGAAGCTTATGTAGCCTTCATTCATGGTGGCAGTAAAATGTTTATTGTGTTTGAATGTGTTTATGTAAGTGGAGCCGTACCTGTTGGTTTGTCCCATTATAAGGACACTAGCTTCTTAAGTGGACAAATTGCGTCTAGCAATAATGAGATTGAGCAATAAGAGGTCTGTGATGCCCTTAGATGTCCTGGGCTGCACGCGCGCTACAATGAAAGTATCAACGTGTATTTCCTAGACCGAGAGGTCCGGGTAAACCGCTGAACCACTTTCATGCTTGGGATTGTGAACTGAAACTGTTCACATGAACTTGGAATTCCCAGTAAGTGTGAGTCATTAACTCGCATTGATTACGTCCCTGCCCTTTGTACACACCGCCCGTCGCTACTACCGATTGAATTATTTAGTGAGGTCTCCGGACGTGATCACTGTGACGCCTTGCGTGTTACGGTTGTTTCGCAAAAGTTGACCGAACTTGATTATTTAGAGGAAGTAAAAGTCGTAACAAGGTTTCCGTAGGTGAACCTGCGGAAGGATCATTATTGTATAATCATAATGTATAATCCTTACCGTTAATAAACATTTGTTATAATACAAATAAATACAACTTACCAAAATAAAAATATTACAAAATGATTCTACGGAATCAAAAGTTAAAGTGAAAATAAATAGAAGATGGCTTTTATTTTATATGTGGGGCTTGGCAACCTTATAAAAAGACTTTAACATTATTAATGTTGCTGTGCGTATTTGTGGCAGTATAAAAACAAATTCTCGAAAATGGAAATCGAAGAAACTAAACTAAATTCGAAAGTAGAAGTCGAATTAAAATTAAAATAATTTTGAATGTGGTAATCGAAATAAGTGTGTGTGTATATGGACCATAATATACACGCGTTGCGAATATGTATTGTTCATCTATGTTATGAGCATACGTTGGCTAATGCAACAATCTAAAATATACAATGTTTGTACCTGTCATCCATCAGGTTAATGTTTTATATAAATTTTGCAGTATGTGTCACCCAAAATAGCAAACCATAACCAGATTATTATGATACATAATGCTTATATGAAACTAAGACATTTCGCAACATTTATTTTAGGTATAAAAATAAATTTATTGAAGGAATTGATATATGCCAGTAAAATGGTGTATTTTTAATTTCTTTCAATAAAAACAATATTGACATTATATAAAAATGAATTATAAAACTCTAAGCGGTGGATCACTCGGCTCATGGGTCGATGAAGAACGCAGCAAACTGTGCGTCATCGTGTGAACTGCAGGACACATGAACATCGACATTTTGAACGCATATCGCAGTCCATGCTGTTATGTACTTTAATTAATTTTATAGTGCTGCTTGGACTACATATGGTTGAGGGTTGTAAGACTATGCTGATCAAGTTGTTTATAAATTTTTTATAAGCATATGGTATATTATTGGATTAAATAATGATTTTATTCATAATATTAAAAAAGAAATGAAAAACATTATCTCACATTTGAATGTGAAAAACGAAGAGAAATATTTTCTTTTTCAATCAAATAATACTGAGAAATGTCTAGCATAAAAAATTGAAATATTTTTCATCTAGAATTGTCTCTTATTAATGATTCGAAAAAAAAAACTTGGTTTTGTTATTATTCTTCTTTGGTTCGTTAAATGGATAAAAAATAACTTTGCTTACAAGAACTATTGGAACTATTTATAACGAATTTAATTGATTGTTTTATCATTTATATATAAAGAATTTATGGCAAAATATAGTTATATATACAACCTCAACTCATATGGGACTACCCCCTGAATTTAAGCATATTAATTAGGGGAGGAAAAGAAACTAACAAGGATTTTCTTAGTAGCGGCGAGCGAAAAGAAAACAGTTCAGCACTAAGTCACTTTGTCTATATGGCAAATGTGAGATGCAGTGTATGGAGCGTCAATATTCTAGTATGAGAAATTAATGATTTAAGTCCTTCTTAAATGAGGCCATTTACCCATAGAGGGTGCCAGGCCCGTATAACGTTAATGATTACTAGATGATGTTTCCAAGGAGTCGTGTTGCTTGATAGTGCAGCACTAAGTGGGTGGTAAACTCCATTTAAAACTAAATATAACCATGAGACCGATAGTAAACAAGTACCGTGAGGGAAAGTTGAAAAGAACTCTGAATAGAGAGTTAAACAGTACGTGAAACTGCTTAGAGGTTAAGCCCGATGAACCTGAATATCCGTTATGGAAAATTAATCATTAAAATTGTAATATTTAAATAATATTATTAAGAATAATGTGCATTTTTTCCATATAAGGACATTGTAATCTATTAGCATATCCCAAATTTATCATAAAATATAACTTATAGTTTATTCCAATTAAATTGCTTGCATTTTAACACAGAATAAATGTTATTAATTTGATAAAGTGCTGATAGATTTATATTATTACAGAGCGTTAATTTTTCTGAATTATATAATGGCATAATTATCATTGATTTTTGTGTTTATTATATGCTCTTGTATGATTAACAATGCGAAAGATTCAGGATACCTTCGGGACCCGTCTTGAAACACGGACCAAGGAGTCTAACATATGTGCAAGTTATTGGGATGTAAACCTAATAGCGTAATTAACTTGACTAATAATGGGATTAGTTTTTTAGCTATTTATAGCTAATTAACACAATCCCGGGGCGTTCTATATAGTTATGTATAATGTATATTTATATTATTTATGCCTCTAACTGGAACGTACCTTGAGCATATATGCTGTGACCCGAAAGATGGTGAACTATACTTGATCAGGTTGAAGTCAGGGGAAACCCTGATGGAAGACCGAAACAGTTCTGACGTGCAAATCGATTGTCAGAATTGAGTATAGGGGCGAAAGACCAATCGAACCATCTAGTAGCTGGTTCCTTCCGAAGTTTCCCTCAGGATAGCTGGTGCATTTTAATATTATATAAAATAATCTTATCTGGTAAAGCGAATGATTAGAGGCCTTAGGGTCGAAACGATCTTAACCTATTCTCAAACTTTAAATGGGTAAGAACCTTAACTTTCTTGATATGAAGTTCAAGGTTATGATATAATGTGCCCAGTGGGCCACTTTTGGTAAGCAGAACTGGCGCTGTGGGATGAACCAAACGTAATGTTACGGTGCCCAAATTAACAACTCATGCAGATACCATGAAAGGCGTTGGTTGCTTAAAACAGCAGGACGGTGATCATGGAAGTCGAAATCCGCTAAGGAGTGTGTAACAACTCACCTGCCGAAGCAACTAGCCCTTAAAATGGATGGCGCTTAAGTTGTATACTTATACATTACCGCTAAAGTAGATGATTTATATTACTTGTGATATAAATTTTGAAACTTTAGTGAGTAGGAAGGTACAATGGTATGCGTAGAAGTGTTTGGCGTAAGCCTGCATGGAGCTGCCATTGGTACAGATCTTGGTGGTAGTAGCAAATAATCGAATGAGACCTTGGAGGACTGAAGTGGAGAAGGGTTTCGTGTGAACAGTGGTTGATCACGAGTTAGTCGGTCCTAAGTTCAAGGCGAAAGCCGAAAATTTTCAAGTAAAACAAAAATGCCTAACTATATAAACAAAGCGAATATAATACACTTGAATAATTTTGAACGAAAGGGAATACGGTTCCAATTCCGTAACCTGTTGAGTATCCGTTTGTTATTAAATATGGGCCTCGTGCTCATCCTGGCAACAGGAACGACCATAAAGAAGCCGTCGAGAGATATCGGAAGAGTTTTCTTTTCTGTTTTATAGCCGTACTACCATGGAAGTCTTTCGCAGAGAGATATGGTAGATGGGCTAGAAGGGCATGACATATACTGTTGTGTCGATATTTTCTCCTCGGACCAACAGGCCGTACCAATATCCGCAGCTGGTCTCCAAGGTGAAGAGTCTCTAGTCGATAGAATAATGTAGGTAAGGGAAGTCGGCAAATTGGATCCGTAACTTCGGGATAAGGATTGGCTCTGAAGATTGAGATAGTCGGGCTTGATTGGGAAACAATAACATGGTTTATGTGCTCGTTCTGGGTAAATAGAGTTTCTAGCATTTATGTTAGTTACGTGTTCCCCGGATAGATTAGTTACGTAGCCAATTGTGGAACTTTCTTGCTAAAATTTTTAAGAATACTATTTGGGTTAAACCAATTAGTTCTTATCAATTATAACGATTATCAATTAATAATCAATTCAGAACTGGCACGGACTTGGGGAATCCGACTGTCTAATTAAAACAAAGCATTGTGATGGCCCTAGCGGGTGTTGACACAATGTGATTTCTGCCCAGTGCTCTGAATGTCAAAGTGAAGAAATTCAAGTAAGCGCGGGTAGTCAATGCCTCGTCATCTAATTAGTGACGCGCATGAATGTATTAACGAGATTCCTACTGTCCCTATCTACTATCTAGCGAAACCACAGCCAAGGGAACGGGCTTGGAATAATTAGCGGGGAAAGAAGACCCTTTTGAGCTTGACTCTAATCTGGCAGTGTAAGGAGACATAAGAGGTGTAGAATAAGTGGGAGATATTAGACCTCGGTTTGGTATCGTCAATGAAATACCACTACTCTTATTGTTTCCTTACTTACTTGATTAAATGGAACGTGTATCATTTCCTAGCCATTATACGGATATATTTATTATATCTTATGGTATTGGGTTTTGATGCAAGCTTCTTGATCAAAGTATCACGAGTTTGTTATATAATCGCAAACAAATTCTTTAATAAAACGATGCATTTATGTATTTTTGATTTGAAAATTTGGTATAACTCCAATTACTCAGGTATGATCCAATTCAAGGACATTGCCAGGTAGGGAGTTTGACTGGGGCGGTACATCTCTCAAATAATAACGGAGGTGTCCCAAGGCCAGCTCAGTGCGGACAGAAACCACACATAGAGCAAAAGGGCAAATGCTGACTTGATCTCGGTGTTCAGTACACACAGGGACAGCAAAAGCTCGGCCTATCGATCCTTTTGGTTTAAAGAGTTTTTAACAAGAGGTGTCAGAAAAGTTACCATAGGGATAACTGGCTTGTGGCGGCCAAGCGTTCATAGCGACGTCGCTTTTTGATCCTTCGATGTCGGCTCTTCCTATCATTGTGAAGCAAAATTCACCAAGCGTTGGATTGTTCACCCATGCAAGGGAACGTGAGCTGGATTTAGACCGTCGTGAGACAGGTTAGTTTTACCCTACTAATGACAAAACGTTGTTGCGACAGCATTCCTGCGTAGTACGAGAGGAACCGCAGGTACGGACCAATGGCACAATACTTGTTCGAGCGAACAGTGGTATGACGCTACGTCCGTTGGATTATGCCTGAACTGCAATGATAAATAAGGGGCAATTTGCATTGTATGGCTTCTAAACCATTTAAAAATTATAATTTATTTTATAAACGACAATGGATGTGATGCCAATGTAATTTGTAACATAGTAAAATAGGAGGATCTTCGATCACCTGATGCCGCGCTAGTTACATATAAATGACAAAGCCTAGAATCAATTGTAAACGACTTTTGTAACAGGCAAGGTGTTGTAAGTGGTTGAGCAGCTGCCATACTGCGATCCACTGAAGCTTATCCTTTGCTTGATGATTCGATAAATAAATGATTTTTTCCTGTAGCCAAACACCACCTCGTCATCAATTTAGTGACGCATATGATATTGTCCCTATCATATAATTAATATAAAGACTTTAATGAATTGTTCAAGTTGCCAAACACCTCGTCATCAATTTAGTGACGCATATGATATTGTCCCTATCATATAATTGATATAAAGACTTTAAAGAATTGTATCAAGTTGCCAAACACCTCGTCATCAATTTAGTGACGCATATGATATTGTCCCTATCATATAATTAATATAAAGACTTTAAAGAATTGTATCAAGTTGCCAAACACCTCGTCATCAATTTAGTGACGCATATGATATTGTCCATATCATATAATTAATATAAAGACTTTAATGAATTGTGTCAAGTTGCCAAACAGCTCGTCATCAATTTAGTGACGCATATGATATTGTCCCTATCATATAATTTTTGATATAAAGACTTTAAAGAATTGTATCAAGTTGCCAAACACCTCGTCATCAATTTAGTGACGCATATGATATTGTCCATATCATATAATTAATATAAAGACTTTAATGAATTGAGTCAAGTTGCCAAACACCTCGTCATCAATTTAGTGACGCATATGATATTGTCCCTATCATATAATTAATATAAAGACTTTAATGAATTGTGTCAAGTTGCCAAACACCTCGTCATCAATTTAGTGACGCATATGATATTGTCCCTATCATATAATTAATATAAAGACTTTAATGAATTGTGTCAAGTTGCCAAACACCTCGTCATCAATTTAGTGACGCATATGATATTGTCCCTATCATATAATTAATATAAAGACTTTAATGAATTGTGTCAAGTTGCCAAACACCTCGTCATCAATTTAGTGACGCATATGATATTGTCCCTATCATATAATTAATATAAATAATGAATTGTGTCAAGTTGCCAAACACCTCGTCATCAATTTAGTGACGCATATGATATTGTCCCTATCATATAATTAATATAAAGACTTTAAAGAATTGTATCAAGTTGCCAAACACCTCGTCATCAACTACTATATTATGGTTGCGCCGACCTCTCATATTGTATTCTCTTATGTGTTCATAGGATTTTGGCAATTAAAAATTCTGAGATATTCCCATATTCTCTTAGTATTATAGAGAAAAGCCATATTAGTGAGAGGGTATAGTAGTGTAAACGACCGGAATTACGACAGAGGGTTCAAAAACTACTATAGGTAGGCAGTGGTTGCCGACCTCTCATATTGTTCAAAACTTATGTATTCATATGATTTTGGCAATTAAATGAGTAAATTAAATAATATACATATGAAAATGATTAATTATTATATGTATAAGGAAAAAAATGCTGAAATATTCCCACATTCTCTTAGTATTATAGAGAAAAGCCATTATAGTGAGAGGGTATAGTAGTGTAAACGACCGGAATTACGACAGAGGGTTCAAAAACTACTATAGGTAGGCAGTGGTTGCCGACCTCTCATATTGTTCAAAACTTATGTATTCATATGATTTTGGCAATTATATGAGTAAATTAAATAATATACATATGAAAATGATTAATTATTATATGTATAAGGGAAAAAATGCTGAAATATTCCCACATTCTCTCAGTATTATAGAGAAAAGCCATTATAGTGAGAGGGTATAGTAGTGTAAACGACCGGAATTACGACAGAGGGGTCGGCAGTGGTTGACGACCTCTCATGTTGTTCAAAACTTATGTATTCATATGATTTTGGCAATAATATGAGTAAATTAAATAATAAACATATGAAAATTAATATGTATTATATGTATAAAGAAAAAAATAATCATATTATATATGAATAATGGAAAAAAATGATATGTTCATATAATCTCTTAATATATAAGAGAATAGCCCGTATGTTGGGTGGCAAACGGAATTGAAAATACCCGCTTTGAGGACAGCGGGTTCAAAAACTACTATAGGTAGGCAGTGGTTGCCAACCTCCCGCATTATTCGAAATATTTATTTCGGATTATGTTTATATTGGTTACATACAATAAAGTATATTATTATCCGTACAAATTTGTTTCTCAGTTCTATAGAACACGGGACTTGGCTCCGCGGATAATAGGAATATAAGCTTTTTAGATAATATCGTTGAAACAAAAGTCAAGTTTCTATTATATATAGAATAACAAATCGTTTCCATATATTATCGTTAATTTTTGGAGGCAGGCAAATATTAATTTATTACCTGCCGTATAGTTGGATTATTATATCGTTACGGTATAATACAAATATGGATTCTTATGAAAGAAATATAAAATTATATATTAAATGTGGAAATATTATCATATGCGCTTGGTTTTATGTTATATATTACCAGAGAGATATATGAAAAGAGATAAATTTTAAATTTATCTTCAAAATGCAAATGATTTAACTTAATATTTATATTGGTTAAACAAAAATTGTACATGTGTGGATACAATAATTATGTATGTTGGAAATAAAATGATATTTTATAATGAAATATGTATATATAAAAAGATAAAATTATAGAAACATATATATTACAATAATTATATGAAATTCTTGTTATATTGGTAAAACAAGTATAAATTAAAAATGAAATTATGGATTACGAATGCTATATAAAAATGCCCGTAATCGAATGGATATTTTACTTATAAATTATATTTAAAATTTTACCCAAAGGCGAAATATTGAATTTTATTCAATATAATAAAAATCATGGAATTATATAAAGTGAAAAATCTATATATCTATTATATTGCTTATTTCGATTAAAAAAATATGAATGGAATATGAAGGAAAAACATTATTCTGGTTGATCCTGCCAGTAGTTATATGCTTGTCTCAAAGATTAAGTTATGCATGTCTAAGTACACACGAATTAAAAGTGAAACCGCAAAAGGCTCATTATATCAGTTATGGTTCCTTAGATCGTTAACAGTTACTTGGATAACTGTGGTAATTCTAGAGCTAATACATGCAATTAAAACATGAACCAAGCGATCGCAAGATCGTTATATTGGTTGAACTCTAGATAACATGCAGATCGTATGGTCTTGTACCGACGACAGATCTTTCAAATGTCTGCCCTATCAACTTTTGATGGTAGTATCTAGGACTACCATGGTTGCAACGGGTAACGGGGAATCAGGGTTCGATTCCGGAGAGGGAGCCTGAGAAACGGCTACCACATCTAAGGAAGGCAGCAGGCGCGTAAATTACCCACTCCCAGCTCGGGGAGGTAGTGACGAAAAATAACAATACAGGACTCATATCCGAGGCCCTGTAATTGGAATGAGTACACTTTAAATCCTTTAACAAGGACCAATTGGAGGGCAAGTCTGGTGCCAGCAGCCGCGGTAATTCCAGCTCCAATAGCGTATATTAAAGTTGTTGCGGTTAAAACGTTCGTAGTTGAACTTGTGCTTCATACGGGTAGTACTTACAATACAATTACAATAATTACAATTGTGGTTAGTACTATACCTTTATGTATGTAAGCGTATTACCGGTGGAGTTCTTATATGTGATTAAATACTAGTATTTTTTCATATGTTCCTCCTATTTAAAAACCTGCACTAGTGCTCTTAAACGAGTGTTATTGTGGGCCGGTACTATTACTTTGAACAAATTAGAGTGCTTAAAGCAGGCTTCAAATGCCTGAATATTCTGTGCATGGGATAATGAAATAAGACCTCTGTTCTGCTTTCATTGGTTTTCAGATCAAGAGGTAATGATTAATAGAAGCAGTTTGGGGGCATTAGTATTACGACGCGAGAGGTGAAATTCTTGGACCGTCGTAAGACTAACTTAAGCGAAAATGGAAATCGAAGAAACTAAACTAAATTCGAAAGTAGAAGTCGAATTAAAATTAAAATAATTTTGAATGTGGTAATCGAAATAAGTGTGTGTGTATATGGACCATAATATACACGCGTTGCGAATATGTATTGTTCATCTATGTTATGAGCATACGTTGGCTAATGCAACAACCTAAAATATACAATGTTTGTACCTGTCATCCATCAGGTTAATGTTTTATATAAATTTTGCAGTATGTGTCACCCAAAATAGCAAACCATAACCAGATTATTATGATACATAATGCTTATATGAAACTAAGACATTTCGCAACATTTATTTTAGGTATAAAAATAAATTTATTGAAGGAATTGATATATGCCAGTAAAATGGTGTATTTTTAATTTCTTTCAATAAAAACAATATTGACATTATATAAAAATGAATTATAAAACTCTAAGCGGTGGATCACTCGGCTCATGGGTCGATGAAGAACGCAGCAAACTGTGCGTCATCGTGTGAACTGCAGGACACATGAACATCGACATTTTGAACGCATATCGCAGTCCGTGCTGTTATGTACTTTAATTAATTTTATAGTGCTGCTTGGTTGAGGGTTGTAAGACTATGCTAATTAAGTTGTTTATAAATTTTTTATAAGCATATGGTATATTATTGGATTAAATAATGATTTTATTCATAATATTAAAAAAGAAATGAAAAACATTATCTCACATTTGAATGTGAAAAACGAAGAGAAATATTTTCTTTTTCAATCAAATAATACTGAGAAATGTCTAGCATAAAAAATTGAAATATTTTTCATCTAGAATTGTCTCTTATTAATAATTCGAAAAAAAAAACTTGGTTTTGTTATTATTCTTCGTTGGTTCGTTAAATGGATAAAAAATAACTTTGCTTACAAGAACTATTGGAACTATTTATAACGAATTTAATTGATTGTTTTATCATTTATATATAAAGAATTTATGGCAAAATATAGTTATATATACAACCTCAACTCATATGGGACTACCCCCTGAATTTAAGCATATTAATTAGGGGAGGAAAAGAAACTAACAAGGATTTTCTTAGTAGCGGCGAGCGAAAAGAAAACAGTTCAGCACTAAGTCACTTTGTCTATATGGCAAATGTGAGATGCAGTGTATGGAGCGTCAATATTCTAGTATGAGAAATTAATGATTTAAGTCCTTCTTAAATGAGGCCATTTACCCATAGAGGGTGCCAGGCCCGTATAACGTTAATGATTACTAGATGATGTTTCCAAAGAGTCGTGTTGCTTGATAGTGCAGCACTAAGTGGGTGGTAAACTCCATTTAAAACTAAATATAACCATGAGACCGATAGTAAACAAGTACCGTGAGGGAAAGTTGAAAAGAACTCTGAATAGAGAGTTAAACAGTACGTGAAACTGCTTAGAGGTTAAGCCCGATGAACCTGAATATCCGTTATGGAAAATTCATCATTAAAATTGTAATATTTAAATAATATTATTAAGAATAATAATGTGCATTTTTTCCATATAAGGACATTGTAATCTATTAGCATATCCCAAATTTATCATAAAATATAACTTATAGTTTATTCCAATTAAATTGCTTGCATTTTAACACAGAATAAATGTTATTAATTTGATAAAGTGCTGATAGATTTATATTATTACAGAGCGTTAATTTTTCGGAATTATATAATGGCATAATTATCATTGATTTTTGTGTTTATTATATGCTCTTGTATGATTAACAATGCGAAAGATTCAGGATACCTTCGGGACCCGTCTTGAAACACGGACCAAGGAGTCTAACATATGTGCAAGTTATTGGGATGTAAACCTAATAGCGTAATTAACTTGACTAATAATGGGATTAGTTTTTTAGCTATTTATAGCTAATTAACACAATCCCGGGGCGTTCTATATAGTTATGTATAATGTATATTTATATTATTTATGCCTCTAACTGGAACGTACCTTGAGCATATATGCTGTGACCCGAAAGATGGTGAACTATACTTGATCAGGTTGAAGTCAGGGGAAACCCTGATGGAAGACCGAAACAGTTCTGACGTGCAAATCGATTGTCAGAATTGAGTATAGGGGCGAAAGACCAATCGAACCATCTAGTAGCTGGTTCCTTCCGAAGTTTCCCTCAGGATAGCTGGTGCATTTTAATATTATATAAAATAATCTTATCTGGTAAAGCGAATGATTAGAGGCCTTAGGGTCGAAACGATCTTAACCTATTCTCAAACTTTAAATGGGTAAGAACCTTAACTTTCTTGATATGAAGTTCAAGGTTATGATATAATGTGCCCAGTGGGCCACTTTTGGTAAGCAGAACTGGCGCTGTGGGATGAACCAAACGTAATGTTACGGTGCCCAAATTAACAACTCATGCAGATACCATGAAAGGCGTTGGTTGCTTAAAACAGCAGGACGGTGATCATGGAAGTCGAAATCCGCTAAGGAGTGTGTAACAACTCACCTGCCGAAGCAACTAGCCCTTAAAATGGATGGCGCTTAAGTTGTATACTTATACATTACCGCTAAAGTAGATGATTTATATTACTTGTGATATAAATTTTGAAACTTTAGTGAGTAGGAAGGTACAATGGTATGCGTAGAAGTGTTTGGCGTAAGCCTGCATGGAGCTGCCATTGGTACAGATCTTGGTGGTAGTAGCAAATAATCGAATGAGACCTTGGAGGACTGAAGTGGAGAAGGGTTTCGTGTGAACAGTGGTTGATCACGAGTTAGTCGGTCCTAAGTTCAAGGCGAAAGCCGAAAATTTTCAAGTAAAACAAAAATGCCTAACTATATAAACAAAGCGAATATAATACACTTGAATAATTTTGAACGAAAGGGAATACGGTTCCAATTCCGTAACCTGTTGAGTATCCGTTTGTTATTAAATATGGGCCTCGTGCTCATCCTGGCAACAGGAACGACCATAAAGAAGCCGTCGAGAGATATCGGAAGAGTTTTCTTTTCTGTTTTATAGCCGTACTACCATGGAAGTCTTTCGCAGAGAGATATGGTAGATGGGCTAGAAGGGCATGACATATACTGTTGTGTCGATATTTTCTCCTCGGACCAACAGGCCGTACCAATATCCGCAGCTGGTCTCCAAGGTGAAGAGTCTCTAGTCGATAGAATAATGTAGGTAAGGGAAGTCGGCAAATTGGATCCGTAACTTCGGGATAAGGATTGGCTCTGAAGATTGAGATAGTCGGGCTTGATTGGGAAACAATAACATGGTTTATGTGCTCGTTCTGGGTAAATAGAGTTTCTAGCATTTATGTTAGTTACGTGTTCCCCGGATAGATTAGTTACGTAGCCAATTGTGGAACTTTCTTGCTAAAATTTTTAAGAATACTATTTGGGTTAAACCAATTAGTTCTTATCAATTATAACGATTATCAATTAATAATCAATTCAGAACTGGCACGGACTTGGGGAATCCGACTGTCTAATTAAAACAAAGCATTGTGATGGCCCTAGCGGGTGTTGACACAATGTGATTTCTGCCCAGTGCTCTGAATGTCAAAGTGAAGAAATTCAAGTAAGCGCGGGTCAACGGCGGGAGTCAATGCCTCGTCATCTAATTAGTGACGCGCATGAATGTATTAACGAGATTCCTACTGTCCCTATCTACTATCTAGCGAAACCACAGCCAAGGGAACGGGCTTGGAATAATTAGCGGGGAAAGAAGACCCTTTTGAGGTTGACTCTAATCTGGCAGTGTAAGGAGACATAAGAGGTGTAGAATAAGTGGGAGATATTAGACCTCGGTTTGGTATCGTCAATGAAATACCACTACTCTTATTGTTTCCTTACTTACTTGATTAAATGGAACGTGTATCATTTCCTAGCCATTATACGGATATATTTATTATATCTTATGGTATTGGGTTTTGATGCAAGCTTCTTGATCAAAGTATCACGAGTTTGTTATATAATCGCAAACAAATTCTTTAATAAAACGATGCATTTATGTATTTTTGATTTGAAAATTTGGTATAACTCCAATTACTCAGGTATGATCCAATTCAAGGACATTGCCAGGTAGGGAGTTTGACTGGGGCGGTACATCTCTCAATTAATAACGGAGGTGTCCCAAGGCCAGCTCAGTGCGGACAGAAACCACACATAGAGCAAAAGGGCAAATGCTGACTTGATCTCGGTGTTCAGTACACACAGGGACAGCAAAAGCTCGGCCTATCGATCCTTTTGGTTTAAAGAGTTTTTAACAAGAGGTGTCAGAAAAGTTACCATAGGGATAACTGGCTTGTGGCGGCCAAGCGTTCATAGCGACGTCGCTTTTTGATCCTTCGATGTCGGCTCTTCCTATCATTGTGAAGCAAAATTCACCAAGCGTTGGATTGTTCACCCATGCAAGGGAACGTGAGCTGGGTTTAGACCGTCGTGAGACAGGTTAGTTTTACCCTACTAATGACAAAACGTTGTTGCGACAGCATTCCTGCGTAGTACGAGAGGAACCGCAGGTACGGACCAATGGCACAATACTTGTTCGAGCGAACAGTGGTATGACGCTACGTCCGTTGGATTATGCCTGAACTGCAATGATAAATAAGGGGCAATTTGCATTGTATGGCTTCTAAACCATTTAAAAATTATAATTTATTTTATAAACGACAATGGATGTGATGCCAATGTAATTTGTAACATAGTAAATTAGGAGGATCTTCGATCACCTGATGCCGCGCTAGTTACATATAAATGACAAAGCCTAGAATCAATTGTAAACGACTTTTGTAACAGGCAAGGTGTTGTAAGTGGTTGAGCAGCTGTCATACTGCGATCCACTGAAGCTTATCCTTTGCTTGATGATTCGATAAATAAATGATTTTTTCCTGTAGCCAAACACCACCTCGTCATCAATTTAGTTTGAGCATATATGCTGTGACCCGAAAGATGGTGAACTATACTTGATCAGGTTGAAGTCAGGGGAAACCTTGATGGAAGACCGAAACAGTTCTGACGTGCAAATCGATTGCCAGAATTGAGTATAGGGGCGCAAGACCAATCGAACCATCTAGTAGCTGGTTCCTTCCGAAGTTTCCCTCAGGATAGCTGGTGCATTTTAATATTATATAAAATAATCTTATCTGGTAAAGCGAATGATTTGAGGCCTTAGGGTCGAAACGATCTTAACCTATTCTCAAACTTTAAATGGGTAAGAACCTTAACTTTCTTGATATGAAGTTCAAGGTTATGATATAATGTGCCCAGTGGGCCACTTTTGGTAAGCAGAACTGGCGCTGTGGGATGAACCAAACGTAATGTTACGGTGCCCAAATTAACAACTCATGCAGATACCATGAAAGGCGTTGGTTGCTTAAAACAGCAGGACGGTGATCATGGAAGTCGAAATCCGCTAAGGAGTGTGTAACAACTCACCTGCCGAAGCAACTAGCCCTTAAAATGGATGGCGCTTAAGTTGTATACTTATACATTACCGCTAAAGTAGATGATTTATATTACTTGTGATATAAATTTTGAAACTTTAGTGAGTAGGAAGGTACAATGGTATGCGTAGAAGTGTTTGGCGTAAGCCTGCATGGAGCTGCCATTGGTACAGATCTTGGTGGTAGTAGCAAATAATCGAATGAGACCTTGGAGGACTGAAGTGGAGAAGGGTTTCGTGTGAACAGTGGTTGATCACGAGTTAGTCGGTCCTAAGTTCAAGGCGAAAGCCGAAAATTTTCAAGTAAAACAAAAATGCCTAACTATATAAACAAAGCGAATATAATACACTTGAATAATTTTGAACGAAAGGGAATACGGTTCCAATTCCGTAACCTGTTGAGTATCCGTTTGTTATTAAATATGGGCCTCGTGCTCATCCTGGCAACAGGAACGACCATAAAGAAGCCGTCGAGAGATATCGGAAGAGTTTTCTTTTCTGTTTTATAGCCGTACTACCATGGAAGTCTTTCGCAGAGAGATATGGTAGATGGGCTAGAAGGGCATGACATATACTGTTGTGTCGATATTTTCTCCTCGGACCTTGAAAATTTATGGTGGGGACACGCAAACTTCTCAACAGGCCGTACCAATATCCGCAGCTGGTCTCCAAGGTGAAGAGTCTCTAGTCGATAGAATAATGTAGGTAAGGGAAGTCGGCAAATTGGATCCGTAACTTCGGGATAAGGATTGGCTCTGAAGATTGAGATAGTCGGGCTTGATTGGGAAACAATAACATGGTTTATGTGCTCGTTCTGGGTAAATAGAGTTTCTAGCATTTATGTTAGTTACGTGTTCCCCGGATAGTTTAGTTACGTAGCCAATTGTGGAACTTTCTTGCTAAAATTTTTAAGAATACTATTTGGGTTAAACCAATTAGTTCTTATCAATTATAACGATTATCAATTAACAATCAATTCAGAACTGGCACGGACTTGGGGAATCCGACTGTCTAATTAAAACAAAGCATTGTGATGGCCCTAGCGGGTGTTGACACAATGTGATTTCTGCCCAGTGCTCTGAATGTCAAAGTGAAGAAATTCAAGTAAGCGCGGGTCAACGGCGGGAGTCAATGCCTCGTCATCTAATTAGTGACGCGCATGAATGTATTAACGAGATTCCTACTGTCCCTATCTACTATCTAGCGAAACCACAGCCAAGGGAACGGGCTTGGAATAATTAGCGGGGAAAGAAGACCCTTTTGAGGTTGACTCTAATCTGGCAGTGTAAGGAGACATAAGAGGTGTAGAATAAGTGGGAGATATTAGACCTCGGTTTGGTATCGTCAATGAAATACCACTACTCTTATTGTTTCCTTACTTACTTGATTAAATGGAACGTGTATCATTTCCTAGCCATTATACGGATATATTTATTATATCTTATGGTATTGGGTTTTGATGCAAGCTTCTTGATCAAAGTATCACGAGTTTGTTATATAATCGCAAACAAATTCTTTAATAAAACGATGCATTTATGTATTTTTGATTTGAAAATTTGGTATAACTCCAATTACTCAGGTATGATCCAATTCAAGGACATTGCCAGGTAGGGAGTTTGACTGGGGCGGTACATCTCTCAAATAATAACGGAGGTGTCCCAAGGCCAGCTCAGTGCGGACAGAAACCACACATAGAGCAAAAGGGCAAATGCTGACTTGATCTCGGTGTTCAGTACACACAGGGACAGCAAAAGCTCGGCCTATCGATCCTTTTGGTTTAAAGAGTTTTTAACAAGAGGTGTCAGAAAAGTTACCATAGGGATAACTGGCTTGTGGCGGCCAAGCGTTCATAGCGACGTCGCTTTTTGATCCTTCGATGTCGGCTCTTCCTATCATTGTGAAGCAAAATTCACCAAGCGTTGGATTGTTCACCCATGCAAGGGAACGTGAGCTGGGTTTAGACCGTCGTGAGACAGGTTAGTTTTACCCTACTAATGACAAAACGTTGTTGCGACAGCATTCCTGCGTAGTACGAGAGGAACCGCAGGTACGGACCAATGGCACAATACTTGTTCGAGCGAACAGTGGTATGACGCTACGTCCGTTGGATTATGCCTGAACTGCAATGATAAATAAGGGGCAATTTGCATTGTATGGCTTCTAAACCATTTAAAAATTATAATTTATTTTATAAACGACAATGGATGTGATGCCAATGTAATTTGTAACATAGTAAATTAGGAGGATCTTCGATCACCTGATGCCGCGCTAGTTACATATAAATGACAAAGCCTAGAATCAATTGTAAACGACTTTTGTAACAGACAAGGTGTTGTAAGTGGTTGAGCAGCTGTCATACTGCGATCCACTGAAGCTTATCCTTTGCTTGATGATTCGATAAATAAATGATTTTTTCCTGTAGCCAAACACCACCTCGTCATCAATTTAGTTTGAGCATATATGCTGTGACCCGAAAGATGGTGAACTATACTTGATCAGGTTGAAGTCAGGGGAAACCTTGATGGAAGACCGAAACAGTTCTGACGTGCAAATCGATTGCCAGAATTGAGTATAGGGGCGAAAGACCAATCGAACCATCTAGTAGCTGGTTCCTTCCGAAGTTTCCCTCAGGATAGCTGGTGCATTTTAATATTATATAAAATAATCTTATCTGGTAAAGCGAATGATTTGAGGCCTTAGGGTCGAAACGATCTTAACCTATTCTCAAACTTTAAATGGGTAAGAACCTTAACTTTCTTGATATGAAGTTCAAGGTTATGATATAATGTGCCCAGTGGGCCACTTTTGGTAAGCAGAACTGGCGCTGTGGGATGAACCAAACGTAATGTTACGGTGCCCAAATTAACAACTCATGCAGATACCATGAAAGGCGTTGGTTGCTTAAAACAGCAGGACGGTGATCATGGAAGTCGAAATCCGCTAAGGAGTGTGTAACAACTCACCTGCCGAAGCAACTAGCCCTTAAAATGGATGGCGCTTAAGTTGTATACTTATACATTACCGCTAAAGTAGATGATTTATATTACTTGTGATATAAATTTTGAAACTTTAGTGAGTAGGAAGGTACAATGGTATGCGTAGAAGTGTTTGGCGTAAGCCTGCATGGAGCTGCCATTGGTACAGATCTTAGTGGTAGTAGCAAATAATCGAATGAGACCTTGGAGGACTGAAGTGGAGAAGGGTTTCGTGTGAACAGTGGTTGATCACGAGTTAGTCGGTCCTAAGTTCAAGGCGAAAGCCGAAAATTTTCAAGTAAAACAAAAATGCCTAACTATATAAACAAAGCGAATATAATACACTTGAATAATTTTGAACGAAAGGGAATACGGTTCCAATTCCGTAACCTGTTGAGTATCCGTTTGTTATTAAATATGGGCCTCGTGCTCATCCTGGCAACAGGAACGACCATAAAGAAGCCGTCGAGAGATATCGGAAGAGTTTTCTTTTCTGTTTTATAGCCGTACTACCATGGAAGTCTTTCGCAGAGAGATATGGTAGATGGGCTAGAAGGGCATGACATATACTGTTGTGTCGATATTTTCTCCTCGGACCTTGAAAATTTATGGTGGGGACACGCAAACTTCTCAACAGGCCGTACCAATATCCGCAGCTGGTCTCCAAGGTGAAGAGTCTCTAGTCGATAGAATAATGTAGGTAAGGGAAGTCGGCAAATTGGATCCGTAACTTCGGGATAAGGATTGGCTCTGAAGATTGAGATAGTCGGGCTTGATTGGGAAACAATAACATGGTTTATGTGCTCGTTCTGGGTAAATAGAGTTTCTAGCATTTATGTTAGTTACGTGTTCCCCGGATAGTTTAGTTACGTAGCCAATTGTGGAACTTTCTTGCTAAAATTTTTAAGAATACTATTTGGGTTAAACCAATTAGTTCTTATCAATTATAACGATTATCAATTAACAATCAATTCAGAACTGGCACGGACTTGGGGAATCCGACTGTCTAATTAAAACAAAGCATTGTGATGGCCCTTTTGAGGTTGACTCTAATCTGGCAGTGTAAGGAGACATAAGAGGTGTAGAATAAGTGGGAGATATTAGACCTCGGTTTGGTATCGTCAATGAAATACCACTACTCTTATTGTTTCCTTACTTACTTGATTAAATGGAACGTGTATCATTTCCTAGCCATTATACGGATATATTTATTATATCTTATGGTATTGGGTTTTGATGCAAGCTTCTTGATCAAAGTATCACGAGTTTGTTATATAATCGCAAACAAATTCTTTAATAAAACGATGCATTTATGTATTTTTGATTTGAAAATTTGGTATAACTCCAATTACTCAGGTATGATCCAATTCAAGGACATTGCCAGGTAGGGAGTTTGACTGGGGCGGTACATCTCTCAAATAATAACGGAGGTGTCCCAAGGCCAGCTCAGTGCGGACAGAAACCACACATAGAGCAAAAGGGCAAATGCTGACTTGATCTCGGTGTTCAGTACACACAGGGACAGCAAAAGCTCGGCCTATCGATCCTTTTGGTTTAAAGAGTTTTTAACAAGAGGTGTCAGAAAAGTTACCATAGGGATAACTGGCTTGTGGCGGCCAAGCGTTCATAGCGACGTCGCTTTTTGATCCTTCGATGTCGGCTCTTCCTATCATTGTGAAGCAAAATTCACCAAGCGTTGGATTGTTCACCCATGCAAGGGAACGTGAGCTGGGTTTAGACCGTCGTGAGACAGGTTAGTTTTACCCTACTAATGACAAAACGTTGTTGCGACAGCATTCCTGCGTAGTACGAGAGGAACCGCAGGTACGGACCAATGGCACAATACTTGTTCGAGCGAACAGTGGTATGACGCTACGTCCGTTGGATTATGCCTGAACTGCAATGATAAATAAGGGGCAATTTGCATTGTATGGCTTCTAAACCATTTAAAAATTATAATTTATTTTATAAACGACAATGGATGTGATGCCAATGTAATTTGTAACATAGTAAATTAGGAGGATCTTCGATCACCTGATGCCGCGCTAGTTACATATAAATGACAAAGCCTAGAATCAATTGTAAACGACTTTTGTAACAGGCAAGGTGTTGTAAGTGGTTGAGCAGCTGTCATACTGCGATCCACTGAAGCTTATCCTTTGCTTGATGATTCGATAAATAAATGATTTTTTCCTGTAGCCAAACACCACCTCGTCATCAATTTAGTTTGAGCATATATGCTGTGACCCGAAAGATGGTGAACTATACTTGATCAGGTTGAAGTCAGGGGAAACCTTGATGGAAGACCGAAACAGTTCTGACGTGCAAATCGATTGCCAGAATTGAGTATAGGGGCGAAAGACCAATCGAACCATCTAGTAGCTGGTTCCTTCCGAAGTTTCCCTCAGGATAGCTGGTGCATTTTAATATTATATAAAATAATCTTATCTGGTAAAGCGAATGATTTGAGGCCTTAGGGTCGAAACGATCTTAACCTATTCTCAAACTTTAAATGG
Organism: Drosophila simulans; assembly: GCF_016746395.2. Classification (NCBI taxonomy): domain Eukaryota; kingdom Metazoa; phylum Arthropoda; class Insecta; order Diptera; family Drosophilidae; genus Drosophila; species Drosophila simulans. The sequence goes on from NW_025416815.1 coordinate 91,174, forward strand.
GTAAGAACCTTAACTTTCTTGATATGAAGTTCAAGGTTATGATATAATGTGCCCAGTGGGCCACTTTTGGTAAGCAGAACTGGCGCTGTGGGATGAACCAAACGTAATGTTACGGTGCCCAAATTAACAACTCATGCAGATACCATGAAAGGCGTTGGTTGCTTAAAACAGCAGGACGGTGATCATGGAAGTCGAAATCCGCTAAGGAGTGTGTAACAACTCACCTGCCGAAGCAACTAGCCCTTAAAATGGATGGCGCTTAAGTTGTATACTTATACATTACCGCTAAAGTAGATGATTTATATTACTTGTGATATAAATTTTGAAACTTTAGTGAGTAGGAAGGTACAATGGTATGCGTAGAAGTGTTTGGCGTAAGCCTGCATGGAGCTGCCATTGGTACAGATCTTGGTGGTAGTAGCAAATAATCGAATGAGACCTTGGAGGACTGAAGTGGAGAAGGGTTTCGTGTGAACAGTGGTTGATCACGAGTTAGTCGGTCCTAAGTTCAAGGCGAAAGCCGAAAATTTTCAAGTAAAACAAAAATGCCTAACTATATAAACAAAGCGAATATAATACACTTGAATAATTTTGAACGAAAGGGAATACGGTTCCAATTCCGTAACCTGTTGAGTATCCGTTTGTTATTAAATATGGGCCTCGTGCTCATCCTGGCAACAGGAACGACCATAAAGAAGCCGTCGAGAGATATCGGAAGAGTTTTCTTTTCTGTTTTATAGCCGTACTACCATGGAAGTCTTTCGCAGAGAGATATGGTAGATGGGCTAGAAGGGCATGACATATACTGTTGTGTCGATATTTTCTCCTCGGACCTTGAAAATTTATGGTGGGGACACGCAAACTTCTCAACAGGCCGTACCAATATCCGCAGCTGGTCTCCAAGGTGAAGAGTCTCTAGTCGATAGAATAATGTAGGTAAGGGAAGTCGGCAAATTGGATCCGTAACTTCGGGATAAGGATTGGCTCTGAAGATTGAGATAGTCGGGCTTGATTGGGAAACAATAACATGGTTTATGTGCTCGTTCTGGGTAAATAGAGTTTCTAGCATTTATGTTAGTTACGTGTTCCCCGGATAGTTTAGTTACGTAGCCAATTGTGGAACTTTCTTGCTAAAATTTTTAAGAATACTATTTGGGTTAAACCAATTAGTTCTTATCAATTATAACGATTATCAATTAACAATCAATTCAGAACTGGCACGGACTTGGGGAATCCGACTGTCTAATTAAAACAAAGCATTGTGATGGCCCTAGCGGGTGTTGACACAATGTGATTTCTGCCCAGTGCTCTGAATGTCAAAGTGAAGAAATTCAAGTAAGCGCGGGTCAACGGCGGGAGTCAATGCCTCGTCATCTAATTAGTGACGCGCATGAATGTATTAACGAGATTCCTACTGTCCCTATCTACTATCTAGCGAAACCACAGCCAAGGGAACGGGCTTGGAATAATTAGCGGGGAAAGAAGACCCTTTTGAGGTTGACTCTAATCTGGCAGTGTAAGGAGACATAAGAGGTGTAGAATAAGTGGGAGATATTAGACCTCGGTTTGGTATCGTCAATGAAATACCACTACTCTTATTGTTTCCTTACTTACTTGATTAAATGGAACGTGTATCATTTCCTAGCCATTATACGGATATATTTATTATATCTTATGGTATTGGGTTTTGATGCAAGCTTCTTGATCAAAGTATCACGAGTTTGTTATATAATCGCAAACAAATTCTTTAATAAAACGATGCATTTATGTATTTTTGATTTGAAAATTTGGTATAACTCCAATTACTCAGGTATGATCCAATTCAAGGACATTGCCAGGTAGGGAGTTTGACTGGGGCGGTACATCTCTCAAATAATAACGGAGGTGTCCCAAGGCCAGCTCAGTGCGGACAGAAACCACACATAGAGCAAAAGGGCAAATGCTGACTTGATCTCGGTGTTCAGTACACACAGGGACAGCAAAAGCTCGGCCTATCGATCCTTTTGGTTTAAAGAGTTTTTAACAAGAGGTGTCAGAAAAGTTACCATAGGGATAACTGGCTTGTGGCGGCCAAGCGTTCATAGCGACGTCGCTTTTTGATCCTTCGATGTCGGCTCTTCCTATCATTGTGAAGCAAAATTCACCAAGCGTTGGATTGTTCACCCATGCAAGGGAACGTGAGCTGGATTTAGACCGTCGTGAGACAGGTTAGTTTTACCCTTCTAATGACAAAACGTTGTTGCGACAGCATTCCTGCGTAGTACGAGAGGAACCGCAGGTACGGACCAATGGCACAATACTTGTTCGAGCGAACAGTGGTATGACGCTACGTCCGTTGGATTATGCCTGAACTGCAATGATAAATAAGGGGCAATTTGCATTGTATGGCTTCTAAACCATTTAAAAATTATAATTTATTTTATAAACGACAATGGATGTGATGCCAATGTAATTTGTAACATAGTAAATTAGGAGGATCTTCGATCACCTGATGCCGCGCTAGTTACATATAAATGACAAAGCCTAGAATCAATTGTAAACGACTTTTGTAACAGGCAAGGTGTTGTAAGTGGTTGAGCAGCTGCCATACTGCGATCCACTGAAGCTTATCCTTTGCTTGATGATTCGATAAATAAATGATTTTTTCCTGTAGCCAAACACCACCTCGTCATCAATTTAGTGACGCATATGATATTGTCCCTATCATATAATTAATATAAAGACTTTAATGAATTGTGTCAAGTTGCCAAACACCTCGTCATCAATTTAGTGACGCATATGATATTGTCCCTATCATATAATTTTTGATATAAAGACTTTAAAGAATTGTATCAAGTTGCCAAACACCTCGTCATCAATTTAGTGACGCATATGATATTGTCCCTATCATATAATTAATATAAAGACTTTAAAGAATTGTATCAAGTTGCCAAACACCTCGTCATCAATTTAGTGACGCATATGATATTGTCCATATCATATAATTAATATAAAGACTTTAATGAATTGTGTCAAGTTGCCAAACAGCTCGTCATCAATTTAGTGACGCATATGATATTGTCCCTATCATATAATTAATATAAAGACTTTAATGAATTGTGTCAAGTTGCCAAACACCTCGTCATCAATTTAGTGACGCATATGATATTGTCCCTATCATATAATTAATATAAAGACTTTAATGAATTGTGTCAAGTTGCCAAACACCTCGTCATCAATTTAGTGACGCATATGATATTGTCCCTATCATATAATTAATATAAAGACTTTAATGAATTGTGTCAAGTTGCCAAACACCTCGTCATCAATTTAGTGACGCATATGATATTGTCCCTATCATATAATTAATATAAATAATGAATTGTGTCAAGTTGCCAAACACCTCGTCATCAATTTAGTGACGCATATGATATTGTCCCTATCATATAATTAATATAAAGACTTTAAAGAATTGTATCAAGTTGCCAAACACCTCGTCATCAACTACTATATTATGGTTGCGCCGACCTCTCATATTGTATTCTCTTATGTGTTCATAGGATTTTGGCAATTATATACGAGTAAATTAAAAAATATACATATGAAAATGATTAATTATTATATGTATAAGGGAAAAAATGCTGAAATATTCCCATATTATCTTAGTATTATAGAGGAAAGACCGTTGCCGACCTCTGATATTGTTCAAAACTTATGTATTTATATGATTTTGGCAATTATATGAGTAAATTAAAAAATATACATATGAAAATGGATAATTATTATATGTATATGGGAAAAAATTCTGAGATATTCCCATATTCTCTTAGTATTATAGAGAAAAGCCATATTAGTGAGAGGGTATAGTAGTGTAAACGACCGGAATTACGACAGAGGGTTCAAAAACTACTATAGGTAGGCAGTGGTTGCCGACCTCTCATATTGTTCAAAACTTATGTATTCATATGATTTTGGCAATTAAATTTTTTTTTTTTTTTTTTTTTTTTTTTTTTTTTTTTTAGCGTGCGTTTATTTATTTAAAATCTGTCCTAGTGGACAATAATTAAATGGTTTTGCGGGGGAACATTAGCTTAAGGGATACTATTGTACATGTATTTGTGGCGGGTTTTATATGTGTTGTCTATTGTTGTGGAAGATCGAGAGGGTGTCTCCTCATGAGACGTCTGCTTGTTTGGCTATTGTCTAACAGGTTGGTGGCGAGGTGGTTAGGGTGGTTTTCGAGCCTTTTCAGGTATCTCTCGCTGAGCCTGGAGATTTCATCAGCGACTTGTGGGATTCCAAGTTCCCTATGTATGGCGACATTCTCGTGGTAGGGATGCGCATTACAGGCAATTCTCAAGCACCTATTCTGGAACCGCTGTATACGCAGGCGATTCGTGTGGCTTGCCGTGCCCCATAGCTGTATCCCGTAGGTCCAGATGGGCTTGAGAATTGCCTTGTACACCAGGATTTTGTGGTTCTGCCTTAGCTTGGACCCTCTCCCAATAAGCCAATGCATCTGCCTCAGACGCGCATCGGCCTGTATGCGTTTGCTGACGATGTGGGGACGCCAAGTGAGCCTGCGGTCCAGGGTAAGTCCTAGGTACTTGGGTGCGGGTGCGTTGGGAATGATGACTCCGTTTAGCGTGACCGGTGGGCAGTCTCCTCTCCTTAGTGCAAATGTTGTTTGGGTAGATTTTTCCGCGTTCACTACGATGTTCCACCTGCTGAGCCAGGGATGTAGCGCGTCCATTTGCCTTTGGATTGTTTCGGAGGCTTCTCGTGGGTCGGATGAGGAGGCGAGGAAAGCCGTGTCATCTGCATAAGTCGCTATAGTTAGGTTCCTGGAGGGGATTATGGGAAGGTCTGCGGTGTAAAGGGTGTACAGTATTGGTCCGAGCACACTGCCTTGCGGAACTCCAGCTCTGATCAGTCTGGGTAGGCTTATTGCACTTCCGCATCTGACTTGGAATGCTCTTCCCTCAGTGTAGGATTTGAGGAGGGTAAAATGGGGGCTTGGGAGGTAGGATTTGAGTTTATGGAGGAGTCCAGGATGCCAAACTCTGTCGAATGCCTGCTTCACGTCGAGCATTACAGCGCAGCAGTATTTCTTTTGCTCGAATGCCTCGAGGATCCGTTCGACTAGCCGGTGGCATTGCTCTGGTGTTCCGTGGGAGCGCCTGAAGCCAAACTGGTGATCGGGGATCAAACCAGCCTCATCCAGTACTGGCAATACTCTGCGCAAAAATACTCTTTCGAGTATTTTGGAGGCAATTAAATGAGTAAATTAAATAATATACATATGAAAATGATTAATTATTATATGTATAAGGAAAAAAAATGCTGAAATATTCCCACATTCTCTTAGTATTATAGAGAAAAGCCATTATAGTGAGAGGGTATAGTAGTGTAAACGACCGGAATTACGACAGAGGGTTCAAAAACTACTATAGGTGGGCAGTGGTTGCCGACCTCTCATATTGTTCAAAACTTATGTATTCATATGATTTTGGCAATTATATGAGTAAATTAAATAATATACATATGAAAATGATTAATTATTATATGTATAAGGGAAAAAATTCTGAAATATTTCCATATTCTCTTAGTATTTTAGAGAAAAGCCGTTTTAGTGAAACGGTATAGTAGTGTAAGTTACCTGAAGTACGACAGAGGGTTCAAAAACTACTATAGGTAGGCCGTGGTTGCCGACCTCTCATATTGTTCAAAACGTATTAATTCATATGATTTTGGCAATAACATGAGTAAATTAAAAATTAACACATGAAAATGAATATTTATTATATGTATGAGCGAAAAATGCTGAAATATTCCCATACTCTCTTAGTATTATAGAGAAACCCCATTTTGGTGAAAGGGTATAGTAGTGTAAGTTACCTGAAGAACGACAGAGGGTGCAAAAACTACTATAGGTAGGCAGTGGTTGCCGACCTCTCATATTGTTCAAAACGTATTAATTCATATGATTTTGGCGATAACATGAGTAAATTAAATAATGAACACATGAAAATGAATATTTATTATATGTATGAGCGAAAAATGCTGAAATTTTCCCAAACTCTCTTAGTATTATAGAGAAACTCCATTTTGGTGAAAGGGTATAGTAGTGTAAGTTACCTGAAGTACGACAGAGGGTGCAAAAACTACTATAGGTAGGCAGTGGTTGCCGACCTCTCATATTGTTCAAAACGTATTAATTCATATGATTTTGGCAATAACATGAGTAAATTAAAAAATGAACACATGAAAATGAATATTTATTATATGTATGAGCGAAAAATGCTGAAATATTCCCATATTCTCTTAGTTTTATAGAGAAACCTCATTTTTGTGAAAGGGTATAGTAGTGTAAGTTACCTGAAGTACGACAGAGGGTGCAAAAACTACTATAGGTAGGCAGTGGTTGCCGACCTCTCATATTGTTCAAAACGTATTAATTCATATGATTTTGGCGATAACATGAGTAAATTAAATAATGAACACATGAAAATGAGTTTTTATTATATGTATAAGGGAAAATGTTGAAATATTCCCATACTCTCGTAGTATTATGGAGAAACCTCATTTTGGTGAAAGGGTATAGTAGTGTAAGTTACCTGAAGTACGACAGAGGGTGCAAAAACTACTATAGGTAGGCAGTGGTTGCCGACCTCTCATATTGTTCAAAACGTATATATTTATATGATTTTGGCAATTATATGAGTAAATTAAATAATAAACACATGAAAATGAGTATTTTTTATATGTATAAGGGAAAATTTCTGAAATATTTCCATATTCTCTTAGTATTTTAGAGAAAAGCCGTTTTAGTGAAACGGTATAGTAGTGTAAGTTACCTGAAGTACGACAGAGGGTTCAAAAACTACTATAGGTAGGCCGTGGTTGCCGACCTCTCATATTGTTCAAAACGTATTAATTCATATGATTTTGGCAATAACATGAGTAAATTAAAAATTAACACATGAAAATGAATATTTATTATATGTATGAGCGAAAAATGCTGAAATATTCCCATATTCTCTTAGTTTTATAGAGAAACCTCATTTTTGTGAAAGGGTATAGTAGTGTAAGTTACCTGAAGTACGACAGAGGGTGCAAAAACTACTATAGGTAGGCAGTGGTTGCCGACCTCTCATATTGTTCAAAACGTATATATTTATATGATTTTGGCAATTATATGAGTAAATTAAATAATAAACACATGAAAATGAGTATTTTTATATGTATAAGGGAAAATTTCTGAAATATTTCCATATTCTCTTAGTATTTTAGAGAAAAGCCGTTTTAGTGAAACGGTATAGTAGTGTAAGTTACCTGAAGTACGACAGAGGGTTCAAAAACTACTATAGGTAGGCCGTGGTTGCCGACCTCTCATATTGTTCAAAACGTATTAATTCATATGATTTTGGCAATAACATGAGTAAATTAAAAATAACACATGAAAATAAATATTTATTATATGTATGAGCGAAAAATGCTGAAATATTCCCATATTCTCTTAGTTTTATAGAGAAACCTCATTTTGGTGAAAGGCTATAGTAGTGTAAGTTACCTGAAGTACGACAGAGGGTGCAAAAACTACTATAGGTAGGCAGTGGTTGCCGACCTCTCATATTGTTCAAAACGTATATATTTATATAATTTTGGCAATTATATGAGTAAATTAAATAATAAACACATGAAAATGAATATATATTATATGTATAAGGGAAAATGTTGAAATATTCCCATATTCTCTTAGTATTATAGAGAACAGCCGTTTTAGTGAAACGGTATAGTAGTGTAAGTTACCTGAAGTACGACAGAGGGTTCAAAAACTTCTATAGGTAGGCCGTGGTTGCCGACCTCTCATATTGTTCAAAACGTATTAATTCATATGATTTTGGCAATAACATGAGTAAATTAAAAAATGAACACGTGAAAATGAATATTTATTATATGTATGAGCGAAAAATTTGAAATATTCCCATACTCTCGTAGTATTATAGAGAAACCTCATTTTGGTGAAAGGGTATAGTAGTGTAAGTTACCTGAAGTACGACAGAGGGTTCAGAAACTACTATAGGTAGGCAGTGGTTGCCGACCTCTCATATTGTTCAAAACGTATTAATTCATATGATTTTGGCAATAACATGAGTAAATTAAATAATGAACACATGAAAATGAATAATTATTATATGTATAAGGGAAAATTGCTGAAATATTTCCATATTCTCTTAGTATTTTAGAGAAAAACCGTTTTAGTGAAACGGTATAGTAGTGTAAGTTACCTGAAGTACGACAGAGGGTTCAAAAACTACTATAGGTAGGCAGTGGTTGCCAACCTCTCATATTGTTCAAAACGTATTAGTTCATATGATTTTGGCAATAACATGAGTAAATTAAAAACTGAACACATGAAAATGAATATTTATTATATGTATGTGTGAAAAATGCTGAAATATTCCCATACTCTCTTAGTATTATAGAGAAACCCCATTTTGGTGAAAAGGTATAGTAGTGTAAGTTACCTGAAGTACGACAGAGGGTTCAAAAACTACTATAGGTAGGCAGTGGTTGCCAACCTCTCATATTGTTTAAAACGTATTAATTCATATGATTTTGGCAATAACATGAGTAAATTAAAAATTAACACATGAAAATGAATATTTATTATATGTATGAGCGAAAAATGCTGAAATATTCCCATATTCTCTTAGTTTTATAGAGAAACCTCATTTTGGTGAAAGGCTATAGTAGTGTAAGTTACCTGAAGTACGACAGAGGGTTCAGAAACTACTATAGGTAGGCAGTGGTTGCCAACCTCTCATATTGTTCAAAACGTATTAGTTCATATGATTTTGGCAATAACATGAGTAAATTAAAAATGAACACGTGAAAATGAATATTTATTATATGTATGAGCGAAAAATTTGAAATATTCCCATACTCTCGTAGTATTATAGAGAAACCTCATTTTGGTGAAAGGGTATAGTAGTGTAAGTTACCTGAAGTACGACAGAGGGTGCAAAAACTACTATAGGTAGGCAGTGGTTGCCGACCTCTCATATTGTTCAAAACGTATATATTTATATAATTTTGGCAATAACATGAGTAAATTAAATAATGAACACATGAAAATGAATAATTATTATATGTATAAGGGAAAATTGCTGAAATATTTCCTTATTCTGTTAGTATTATAGAGAACAGCCGTTTTAGTGAAACGGTATAGTAGTGTAAGTTACCTGAAGTACGACAGAGGGTGCAAAAACTACTATAGGTAGGCAGTGGTTGCCGACCTCTCATATTGTTCAAAACGTATATATTTATATAATTTTGGCAATAACATGAGTAAATTAAAAATGAACACATGAAAATGAATATTTATTATATGTATGAGCGAAAAATGCTGAAATTTTCCCATACTCTCTTAGTATTATAGAGAAACTCCATTTTGGTGAAAGGGTATAGTAGTGTAAGTTACCTGTAGTACGACAGAGGGTGCAAAAACTACTATAGGTAGGCAGTGGTTGCCGACCTCTCATATTGTTCAAAACGTATATATTTATATGATTTTGGCAATTATATGAGTAAATTAAATAATAACACATGAAAACGAGTATTTTTATATGTATAAGGGAAAATGCTGAAATATTTCCATATTCTCTTAGTTTATTGAGAAACCTCATTTTGGTGAAAGGGTATAGTAGTGTAAGTTACCTGAAGTACGACAGAGGGTGCAAAAACTACTATAGGTAGGCAGTGGTTGCCGACCTCTCATATTGTTCAAAACGTGTATATTTATATAATTTTGGCAATTATATGAGTAAATTAAATAATAAACACATGAAAATGAATATATATTATATGTATGAGCGAAAAATTTGAAATATTCCCATACTCTCGTAGTATTATAGAGAAACCTCATTTTGGTGAAAGGGTATAGTAGTGTAAGTTACCTGAAGTACGACAGAGGGTTCAAAAACTACTATAGGTAGGCGTGGTTGCCGACCTCTCATATTGTTCAAAACGTATTAATTCATATGATTTTGGCAATAACATGAGTAAATTAAAAATGAACACGTGAAAATGAATATTTATTATATGTATGAGCGAAAAATTTGAAATATTCCCATACTCTCGTAGTATTATAGAGAAACCTCATTTTGGTGAAAGGGTATAGTAGTGTAAGTTACCTGAAGTACGACAGAGGGTTCAAAAACTACTATAGGTAGGCAGTGGTTGCCGACCTCTCATATTGTTCAAAACGTATTAATTCATATGATTTTGGCAATAACATGAGTAAATTAAATAATGAACACATGAAAATGAATAATTATTATATGTATAAGGGAAAATTGCTGAAATATTCCCATACTCTCTTAGTATTATAGAGAACAGCCGTTTTAGTGAAACGGTATAGTAGTGTAAGTTACCTGAAGTACGACAGAGGGTTCAAAAACTACTATAGGCAGGCCGTAGTTGCCGACCTCTCATATTGTTCAAAACGTATTAATTCATATGATTTTGGCAATAACATGAGTAAATTAAAAATGAACACATGAAAATGAATATTTATTATATGTATGAGCGAAAATGCTGAAATATTCCCATACTCTCTTAGTATTATAGAGAAACCCATTTTGGTGAAAGGGTATAGTAGTGTAAGTTACCTGAAGAACGACAGAGGGTGCAAAAACTACTATAGGTAGGCAGTGGTTGCCGACCTCTCATATTGTTCAAAACGTATTAATTCATATGATTTTGGCGATAACATGAGTAAATTAAATAATGAACACATGAAAATGAATATTTATTATATGTATGAGCGAAAAATGCTGAAATTTTCCCAAACTCTCTTAGTATTATAGAGAAACTCCATTTTGGTGAAAGGGTATAGTAGTGTAAGTTACCTGAAGTACGACAGAGGGTGCAAAAACTACTATAGGTAGGCAGTGGTTGCCGACCTCTCATATTGTTCAAAACGTATATATTTATATGATTTTGGCAATTATATGAGTAAATTAAATAATTAACACATGAAAATGAATATTTATTATATGTATGAGCGAAAAATGCTGAAATATTCCCATACTCTCTTAGTATTATAGAGAAACCTCATTTTGGTGAAAGGGTATAATAGTATAAGTTACCTGAAGTACGACAGAGGGTTCAAAAACTACTATAGGTAGGCAGTGGTTGCCGACCTCTCATATTGTTCAAAACGTATTAATTCATATGATTTTGGCGATAACATGAGTAAATTAAATAATGAACACATGAAAATGAATATATATTATATGTATAAGGGAAAATGTTGAAATATTCTCATATTCTCTTAGTATTATAGAGAACAGTCGTTTTAGTGAAACGGTATAGTAGTGTAAGTTACCTGAAGTACGACAGAGGGTTCAAAAACTATTATAGGTAGGCCGTAGTTGCCGACCTTCATATTGTTCAAAACGTATTAATTCATATGATTTTGGCAATAACATGAGTAAATTAAAAATGAACACATGAAAATGAATATTTATTATATGTATGAGCGAAAAATGCTGAAATTTTCCCATACTCTCTTAGTATTATAGAGAAACTCCATTTTGGTGAAAGGGTATAGTAGTGTAAGTTACCTGAAGTACGACAGAGGGTTCAGAAACTACTATAGGTAGGCAGTGGTTGCCAACCTCTCATATTGTTCAAAACGTATTAGTTCATATGATTTTGGCAATAACATGAGTAAATTAAAAAATGAACACGTGAAAATGAATATTTATTATATGTATGAGCGAAAAATTTGAAATATTCCCATACTCTCTAGTATTATAGAGAAACCTCATTTTGGTGAAAGGTATAGTAGTGTAAGTTACCTGAAGTACGACAGAGGGTCAAAAACTACTATAGGTAGGCAGTGGTTGCCGACCTCTCATATTGTTCAAAACGTATATATTTATATATTTTGGCAATAACATGAGTAAATTAAATAATGAACACATGAAAATGAATATTATTATATGTATAAGGGAAAATGCTGAAATATTTCCATATTCTCTTAGTATTATAGAGAAACCGTTTTAGTGAAACGGTATAGTAGTGTAAGTTACCTGAAGTACGACAGAGGGTCAAAAACTACTATAGGTAGGCAGTGGTTGCCGACCTCTCATATTGTTCAAAACGTATTATTATATGATTTTGGCAATAACATGAGTAAATTAAAAATGAACACATGAAAATGAATATTTTTATATGTATAAGGGAAAAATGCTGAAATATTTCCATATTCTCTTAGTATTATAGAGAAACCTCATTTTGGTGAAAGGGTATAGTAGTGTAAGTTACCTGAAGTACGACAGAGGGTGCAAAAACTACTATAGGTAGGCAGTGGTTGCCGACCTCTCATATTGTTCAAAACGTTATATTTATATATTTTGGCAATTATATGAGTAAATTAAATAATAAACACATGAAAATGAATATATATTATATGTATAAGGGAAAATGTTGAAATATTCCCATATTCTCTTAGTATTATAGAGAAAGCCGTTTTAGTGAAACGGTATAGTAGTGTAAGTTACCTGAAGTACGACAGAGGGTTCAAAAACTACTATAGGTAGGCCGTGGTTGCCGACCTCTCATATTGTTCAAAACGTATTAATTCATATGATTTTGGCAATAACATGAGTAAATTAAAAATGAACACGTGAAAATGAATATTTATTATATGTATGAGCGAAAATTTGAAATATTCCCATACTCTCGTAGTATTATAGAGAAACCTCATTTTGGTGAAAGGGTATAGTAGTGTAAGTTACCTGAAGTACGACAGAGGGTTCAAAAACTACTATAGGTAGGCAGTGGTTGCCGACCTCTCATATTGTTCAAAACGTATTAATTCATATGATTTTGGCAATAACATGAGTAAATTAAATAATGAACACATGAAAATGAATATTATTATATGTATAGGGAAAATGCTGAAATATTCCCATACTCTCTTAGTATTATAGAGAAACCGTTTTAGTGAAACGGTATAGTAGTGTAAGTTACCTGAAGTACGACAGAGGGTTCAAAAACTACTATAGGTAGGCCGTAGTTGCCGACCTCTCATATTGTTCAAAACGTATTAATTCATATGATTTTGGCAATAACATGAGTAAATTAAAAAATGAACACATGAAAATGAATATTTATTATATGTATGAGCGAAAAATGCTGAAATTTTCCCATACTCTCTTAGTATTATAGAGAAACTCCATTTTGGTGAAAGGGTATAGTAGTGTAAGTTACCTGAAGTACGACAGAGGGTGCAAAAACTACTATAGGTAGGCAGTGGTTGCCGACCTCTCATATTGTTCAAAACGTATATATTTATATGATTTTGGCAATTATATGAGTAAATTAAATAATTAACACATGAAAACGAGTATTTTTTATATGTATAAGGGAAAATTGCTGAAATATTTCCATATTCTCTTAGTTTTATTGAGAAACCTCATTTTGGTGAAAGGGTATAGTAGTGTAAGTTACCTGAAGTACGACAGAGGGTGCAAAAACTACTATAGGTAGGCAGTGGTTGCCGACCTCTCATATTGTTCAAAACGTGTATATTTATATAATTTTGGCAATTATATGAGTAAATTAAATAATAAACACATGAAAATGAATATATATTATATGTATAAGGGAAAATGTTGAAATATTCCCATATTCTCTTAGTATTATAGAGAACAGCCGTTTTAGTGAAACGGTATAGTAGTGTAAGTTACCTGAAGTACGACAGAGGGTTCAAAAACTACTATAGGTAGGCCGTGGTTGCCGACCTCTCATATTGTTCAAAACGTATTAATTCATATGATTTTGGCAATAACATGAGTAAATTAAAAAATGAACACGTGAAAATGAATATTTATTATATGTATGAGCGAAAAATTTGAAATATTCCCATACTCTCGTAGTATTATAGAGAAACCTCATTTTGGTGAAAGGGTATAGTAGTGTAAGTTACCTGAAGTACGACAGAGGGTTCAAAAACTACTATAGGTAGGCAGTGGTTGCCATTATATGAGTAAATTAAATAATAAACACATGAAAACGAGTATTTTTTATATGTATAAGGGAAAATTGCTGAAATATTTCCATATTCTCTTAGTTTAAAGAGAAACCTCATTTTGGTGAAAGGGTATAGTAGTGTAAGTTACCTGAAGTACGACAGAGGGTGCAAAAACTACTATAGGTAGGCAGTGGTTGCCGACCTCTCATATTGTTCAAAACGTGTATATTTATATAATTTTGGCAATTATATGAGTAAATTAAATAATAAACACATGAAAATGAATATATATTATATGTATAAGGGAAAATGTTGAAATATTCTCATATTCTCTTAGTATTATAGAGAAGCCTCATTTTGGTGAAACAGTCGCGATCGAACACTCGACGAGTGCAGACGTGCCTGCGGATCGACAGCAAATTGTTAGCAAATTGTTAGCAAATTGTTCACAGTTGTAAGTCCCGTTACTTGTGCCCAGCCACTTCGCGTCGCGTGATCTTGTCGCGCGTTTTGATTGGCCCAGCCAACGTACCTAACGGTAGTTCGCACTAACACCATCGCACACCCGAGTGTGCGTGTTATCAGCGCAAAAAAACCCAGTGCTCGAAGCAGCGGTATAATTGCAAAGCAGCAGCCACGTGCTGCCTGGCTCACCGGCTTACGGTGCCCAGCTTCCCCCCCCCCCCCTCCTCACTCCTTATCAACTTTGGAGAAGATGGACTGGCAGGCCCCCCGCGCACCCACAAGCTTGGAACAACACCACGCAAAAAGGCTCTGAGAACACGCAAGAGCAGCTCCAGCAGCGAGGGAAGCACCTCGCATACAGAGCCGGGCGAGATAAAGCGAAAACCGGCAAAGAAAGCACAGGGAGAGGAGCTGGAAGATAAGCCAAGCACTAGCGCTGCTCTGCGCAAGAAGCTCGCCAACAACGCCTTCGCTTTACTCTCGACCGAAGAAGACGAGTACGACCAAGAGAGCTCTGATGACGAACCCGGACCTAAAGATGATTCCAAGCCCAAGACCCCGAGAAACCAAAGCCCACCCCGAAGACCATCAAGCCACCTCCGATTTTTATCCCCGATGTGACCAACATCTCGGCACTCGTCAAGATGATCACGACTCTTGTAGGCCCGAAGAACAATTTTACCTACAAGACCGTGAATGGCAACAACGTACGTGTCATGATGCCGGACAAAGAGTCCTATACAGCTCTGCGTCTCCAACTTGTGGCCCAAAACAAGAGGCATCGGACTTTCCAGCCGAAAGATGAACGTGCATACAAGGTTGTCATCAAAGGACTCCACCACTCCACCGATCGTGAGGAAATCATTGAAGACCTTCGCAGACAAGGGCACGCTGTTAGAGATCTGCACAATCCCATTGGCAGAAGAACTAAAGAACCGCTGGGAATATTCTTCGCCAACCTGGAGCCTTCCAGCAACAACAAAGACGTCTACCAAGTCAAGCGGATCTGCAGGTCGGTAGTAACCATTGAACCGCCGCAGAAGTTCAACGACGTGCCTCAATGCTTCAGGTGCCAAGGATTCGGTCATACACAGCGTTACTGCTTCCTGGAATACCGATGTGTAAAGTGTGGAGGCCCTCACGAATCGAGGGCATGTGAGAAGAGGGAGGACGACAAAGCGTGCTGCTTCCACTGCCAGGCGGACCATCCTGCGTCTTTCAAGGGATGCCCTGCATACAAAAGGGCCAAAGCACTCGCTGCTCCGAAAACAAGGCCCGTCGCTAATGCTAACAAGGCGCCGCCCGTGGCATCACCAAACGTCACCTCTGGCAGGAGCTACCGAGACGCCCTCAACGGAGTGCACGCAGCACCGCAGAATCCCACAACCCCAGTCCAAACCCAAACAGAAACCCCACACTCCGGTCAGATAGAAGCGATGTTCGCTCGCATGGAAGGAATGATGGAAAGGATGATGGAGCGCATGTTCACCCAGATGACACAGCTGGTGGCCACCATTCTCAACAGCAAGTCATGCAACTAAAGCTCCACCTAGTCGTCTGGAATGCGAACGGCCTGCAGAACAGCAAGGCCATAGTCGAGCACCATCTGAAGACCCACCAGATCGATATCCTACTCGTAGCCGAAACCCACTTCTCCCCCAGATCCCACTTTAATATCAGCGGATATGACCTCATCCATGCAGACCATCCTTCTGGCAGAGCACGCGGTGGAGCAGCCATCCTCATCAGGAGCGGTATTCAATACCTAGAGCTGCCCGCGTTTCAGCAAGACTGGGCACAATGTCCTGTCATCAGGATTGTCAGCCCGCAAGGAGATTTAGACATTGGAGCGGTCTACTTTCCCCCCAGATACCGCATAACAGCATCTCACCTCAGTGAGTTCTTCGAGCATTTTGGGCCCCGCTTCATAGCAGCTGGAGATTATAACGCCAAACATTCTTGGTGGGGATCGCGCGCCAACAACCCCAAAGGGAAAACTCTGTTTGGGTACCTGCAACGCCACCGACTGGACTGCCACTCCACTGGCGAGCCCACTCACTGGCCAACGAATCCCCTCAAGACTCCAGACCTGCTGGACTTTGCTGTGTCGAAAGGCATAGGGCATGCGAAGATCAGCTGCACAACAAATGCTGACCTCCTGTCAGACCACTGTGCAATAAACGTGCTAATCAACACGCCAGTCCTCAGGAAAACCCCGCTCAGAAGGCTCACTGGAAAATATACCGACGCCGCCAAGTTCGCGTCCTGGATGCTCTCCACCGTCAATCCGAACCCCATCCTTAACACACCCAGGAACATTGATGAAGCTATCGGGAATCTCACCAGGCAGATGCAAAACGCTGCGGAATTCGCAAGCCCACCGCCACCAAAGACTGCGAGAACACCTAGCAGGGACCTCCATCTCTGGTCCCCGGAAATTGCGGCACTCGTGACTGAGAAGAGGCGTCTCAGGAGAGTTTGGTTCTTGACGCGCAATCCAAGAGACAAAACAGCGCTCAATCACGCCACAAAGGAGTTGAAGGACAAGATCTCCAGCCTACGCCAGGACTCCTTCCTCAGATTCCTCGAGGAACTCTCTCCCGGGGACCCAGACCACAATCTGTGGAACGTCACCCGCCACATTAAACGACCAGCCAAAAAGGTTTCCGCAGTGCGCAAAGCAGATGGATCCTGGTGCCGTTCGGATGCTGAAAGAGCAGAAGCTTTCGCCGAACACCTTTACAACGCCTTCTCTCCGTTCGACTGCTGCACTGCCGAAGAACATGCTGAAACAGCCCGGTTTCTCAATAGCCCAAGCTCTCCCGGTCCCCCGTTGGAACCAGTCGACCCTGAGGAAGTTGCGCAGGAGATTGCTCTACTGAAGAACAACAAATCTCCAGGCCTGGATCGTATAGATGCGGCGGCCCTAAAAATGCTCCCATTCCGCTGCACACAAATGCTGGCCAGCATTTACAACAGCTGCTTCCGGCTAGGGTACTTCCCGGAAGAGTGGAAAAGAGCAGAGGTTATTGTCCTCCTCAAGCCTGGTAAGCCTGAAGCCAATCTCGCCTCCTATCGTCCGATTAGTTTGCTGGCAATCCTCTCCAAAATACTCGAAAGAGTATTTTTGCGCAGAGTATTGCCAGTACTGGATGAGGCTGGTTTGATCCCCGATCACCAGTTTGGCTTCAGGCGCTCCCACGGAACACCAGAGCAATGCCACCGGCTAGTCGAACGGATCCTCGAGGCATTCGAGCAAAAGAAATACTGCTGCGCTGTAATGCTCGACGTGAAGCAGGCATTCGACAGAGTTTGGCATCCTGGACTCCTCCATAAACTCAAATCCTACCTCCCAAGCCCCCATTTTACCCTCCTCAAATCCTACACTGAGGGAAGAGCATTCCAAGTCAGATGCGGAAGTGCAATAAGCCTACCCAGACTGATCAGAGCTGGAGTTCCGCAAGGCAGTGTGCTCGGACCAATACTGTACACCCTTTACACCGCAGACCTTCCCATAATCCCCTCCAGGAACCTAACTATAGCGACTTATGCAGATGACACGGCTTTCCTCGCCTCCTCATCCGACCCACGAGAAGCCTCCGAAACAATCCAAAGGCAAATGGACGCGCTACATCCCTGGCTCAGCAGGTGGAACATCGTAGTGAACGCGGAAAAATCTACCCAAACAACATTTGCACTAAGGAGAGGAGACTGCCCACCGGTCACGCTAAACGGAGTCATCATTCCCAACGCACCCGCACCCAAGTACCTAGGACTTACCCTGGACCGCAGGCTCACTTGGCGTCCCCACATCGTCAGCAAACGCATACAGGCCGATGCGCGTCTGAGGCAGATGCATTGGCTTATTGGGAGAGGGTCCAAGCTAAGGCAGAACCACAAAATCCTGGTGTACAAGGCAATTCTCAAGCCCATCTGGACCTACGGGATACAGCTATGGGGCACGGCAAGCCACACGAATCGCCTGCGTATACAGCGGTTCCAGAATAGGTGCTTGAGAATTGCCTGTAATGCGCATCCCTACCACGAGAATGTCGCCATACATAGGGAACTTGGAATCCCACAAGTCGCTGATGAAATCTCCAGGCTCAGCGAGAGATACCTGAAAAGGCTCGAAAACCACCCTAACCACCTCGCCACCAACCTGTTAGACAATAGCCAAACAAGCAGACGTCTCATGAGGAGACACCCTCTCGATCTTCCACAACAATAGACAACACATATAAAACCCGCCACAAATACATGTACAATAGTATCCCTTAAGCTAATGTTCCCCCGCAAAACCATTTAATTATTGTCCACTAGGACAGATTTTAAATAAATAAACGCACGCTAAAAAAAAAAAAAAAAAAAAAAAAAGTAAATTAAAAACTGAACAAATGAAAATGAATATTTATTCTATGTATGAGCGAAAAATGCTGAAATATTCCGATACTCTCTTAGTATTATAGAGAACAGCCGTTTTAGTGAAACGGTATAGTAGTGTAAGTTACCTGAAGTACGACAGAGGGTTCAAAAACTACTATAGGTAGGCCGTGGTTGCCGACCTCTCGTATTGTTCAAAACGTATTAATTCATATGATTTTGGCAATAACATGAGTATTTACTCATGAACACATGAAAATGAATATATATTATATGTATGAGCGAAAAATGCTGAAATATTCCCATACTCTCTTAGTATTATAGAGAAACCCCATTTTGGTGAAAGGGTATAGTAGTGTAAGTTACCTGAAGAACGACAGAGGGTGCAAAAACTACTATAGGTAGGCAGTGGTTGCCGACCTCTCATATTGTTCAAAACGTATATATTTATATGATTTTGGCAATTATATGAGTAAATTAAATAATAAACACATGAAAATGAATATTTATTATATGTATAAGGGAAAATGTTTAAATATTCCCATATTCTCTTAGTATTATAGAGAACAGCCGTTTTAGTGAAACGGTATAGTAGTGTAAGTTACCTGAAGTACGACAGAGGGTTCAAAAACTACTATAGGTAGGCCGTGGTTGCCGACCTCTCGTATTGTTCAAAACGTATTAATTCATATGATTTTGGCGATAACATGAGTAAATTAAATAATGAACACATGAAAATGAGTATTTATTATATGTATAAGGGAAAATGTTGAAATATTCCCATATTCTCTTAGTATTATAGAGAAACCCCATTTTGGTGAAAGGGTATAGTAGTGTAAGTTACCTGAAGTACGACAGAGGGTTCAAAAACTACTATAGGTAGGCAGTGGTTGCCGACCTCTCATATTGTTCAAAACGTATTAATTCATATGATTTTGGCAATAACATGAGTAAATTAAAAAATGAACACATAAAAATGAATATTTATTATATGTATGAGCGAAAAATGCTGAAATATTCCCATACTCTCGTAGTATTATGGAGAAACCTCATTTTGGTGAAAGGGTATTGTTGGGTCATGCAGCCGCCAAAACTGTGCAGTAGACTAATCATATTCTTTAATATTATAAGTCAAATTAATCAGTGGTAGCAGTTGCGATGCCCATAGTGCAAACCGCTGCTCTCGCTATCTTAACAATTCGCAAATAAAAACTGTCGTTATAAAAGCAAACTTTCTTCGGTTTTATTATTCGCAACAGCTATTGAAAAAGCTCAATAGCTAAACATTTGGTGACCCCGACGTGATTCGTGTTAATTTGCATGCATTAATTAATGCACTTATCCCGTTTATAAATAAATATAAATACATTAAATCGCAATCGGTTGGACAAGTGAGTGGAGATTTCGGTGATAGTGGCTGTGTTTAAGCGAGCTAGCATTGCATATATACATACATTGCTACATATATCGTTGCGTGCATTGACCCCGCTTGCATTTTCGGCATCTATTTTGTGCTCATCTTCGCGCTGAACTGAATCAAAGGCGATTTGTTGCTATGCCCGCTGAAGGTGAAAAAAACAGGGTGACCTTTTTAAAGCGCAAAGCCAATGCGCTGTTCAGCAGGTTGCATAGGCTACAAAAGTCGCTGTCTAATGAGACGCTTAGCGGATACGACGAACCCACTCTTACGGTGAGGCTGGAGCAGATTAATGAGCTGCAAGGTGCCTTCAATGTTCTGCATACAGAACTGGAGGAATTGGATTTCGACGAAATTGGCAGTGAAATGAGCGAGTCTTTTGATGAATTCATCGTTGAATGCAAGGCTAGTGTGCGCGCGGAAATGGCCAAACGCAATGTGCACTTCGCGCCGCACTCAACGCTTGCGGAAGATGTTGTGCCCCACCAGTGTAGTGGTCCTCAAACGCAGCCGCGGCCGAGGCCGATGCCGTTGCCGCCTGTGCAGCTGCCAACGTTTGGCGGAGGCTACGCAAACTGGGCGGATTTTTACTCCGTGTTCACGAGCATAATCGACAGCCATCCGGACCTCTCCAACATATTTGTGGCAAATAGGGTTGCTGCCATTCAGGAGCTGACAGATGTCACGGCTTGGCGGTATGTTCCAACAGCGTTAAATCCGGCTGACATCTTATCCAGAGGATCCCTGCCGTCTGAGCTTAGCGAATCGTCACTCTGGTCGCATGGACCCGCCTATCTTACGGAGCCTGAAAGAGATTGGCCAACAGCTGTTTGTCCTGACAAACCGGTGCTTGAGCTTCGTCGAAGTGTGTTCATCGTAAAGTCGCCGTACGTGGATGTAATTGCTAGCTCCAAATTCGCAAATTCTTACCCCTCACTGCAACGAGTATTTGCATACATTTACAAATTTTGTAATGGAATTCGTCATCCTGGGCTCACCGTCGCACACATTCAAGAGGGTACTCATATGATGCTGCGGTTGGTGCAGCGCGCGCATTTATGGGAGGACCTGCAGTCCCTAAAAACGCTTGGAAGAGTTTCGTCGTCTAGTCCCATATCATCGCTCTCGCCGTTCCTGGATCAATTTGGACTTCTTAGAGTAGGCGGTTGCCTCCGGAATTCGTCATTGGACTTTGATGGCCGCCACCCGAAAATCCTTCCAAGGTCCCATCCGGTGACTCTAGCAATTATCTCGCATTATCATGAAAGCAATCTTCATGCCGGACCTCGGGCTCTTCTGGGTGCAATTCGATCCCAATATTGGCCTATTGGGGGGAGGAAGACGGTTACCAAGGCCGTGAACAGGTGCATCAGATGTTTTCGGAGTAAGCCGCGGCTGCTAGAGCACATAATGGCGGACCTTCCCAAGGAGCGCTTGGAAGGATCTCACGCTTTTGAGGTGACTGGTATAGACTTCTGTGGACCCTTCTTTCACAAGTCGGATTGTCGCAACAAGCCCGCGATTAAATGCTACGTCTGCGTATTTATATGCTTTGCAACCAAGGCAGTGCGCCTGGAGCTGATCAAGGATCTCTCGACAGTTGCGTTTCTGTGCGGACTCAAGAGGTTCATATGCACCCGGTGGAAGCCGAAGCATATTGACTGGCGGTTCATCCCTCCACGGTCGCCCCATTTCGGTGGACTTTGGGAAGTAGCGGTAAAAACGGCCAAGCATCATTTCTACCGCGCTGTGGTTCCCATTTCAGAGAACCCTGCCGATCTGGATGTCCCCACTCCGGCGCATTTTCTCAATGGTGGTTCGCCTTCGTCGTTTGACGAGCCAGATATAACGGGCCTAAACTATAATCGGCTTGACTCTTGGCAGCGCTTCTCCTTTCTTCAGGAAATATTTTGGTCGCGATGGAAGGAAGAGTACTTGACGTTGCTCCAGCAGCGTTCCAAGTGGCGCACCCCAAAGCCTGGCGTAGCCGTGGACAACGTCGTTCTTGTTAAGGACGAGAATCTACCCCCAATGAGATGGCCTTTGGCGAGAGTCATGCAGTTGATTCCTGGCAGAGACGGCGCTCGGGTTGCAGAATTGAGGACCGCGTCTGGAGTAATAAGGCGGGCAGTGAACAAGCTGTGTCTGCTTCCCCTTGAGGACTCTGTTGGAAGCCAAGCTTCCAATGGGGGGAGGATGTTGGGTCATGCGGCCGCCAAAACTGTACAGTAGACTAATCATATTCTTTAATATTATAAGTCAAATTAATCAGTGGTAGCAGTTGCGATGCCCATAGTGCAAACCGCTGCTCTCGCACGCATTTATCTGTACGGCGCTCATTCCTTGTTTGTTGTTGTTAGCCACCTACGTTAAGCTTGGGCACTGCATTTCGGCTGTCTGCCCGCCAGTTGCCAATTCTTCGTGTTTCGGAAAAGACTAAACTTACGCATTCGATTATCGCTATCTTAACAATTCGCAAATAAAAACTGTCGTTATAAAAGCAAACTTTCTTCGGTTTTATTATTCGCAACAGCTATTGAAAAAGCTCAATAGCTAAACAGGTATAGTAGTGTAAGTTACCTGAAGTACGACAGAGGGTGCAAAAACTACTATAGGTAGGCAGTGGTTGCCGACCTCTCATATTGTTCAAAACGTATATATTTATATAATTTTGGCAATTATATGAGTAAATTAAATAATAAACACATGAAAATGAATATTATTATATGTATGAGCGAAAATGTTGAAATATTCCATATTCTCTTAGTATTATAGAGAAAGCCGTTTTAGTGAAACGGTATAGTAGTGTAAGTTACCTGAAGTACGACAGAGGGTTCAAAAACTACTATAGGTAGGCCGTGGTTGCCGACCTCTCGTATTGTTCAAAACGTATTAATTCATATGATTTTGGCGATAACATGAGTAAATTAAATAATGAACACATGAAAATGAGTATTTATTATATGTATAAGGGAAAATGTTGAAATATTCCCATATTCTCTTAGTATTATAGAGAAACCCCATTTTGGTGAAAGGGTATAGTAGTCTCAGTTACCTGAAGTACGACAGAGGGTTCAAAAACTACTATAGGTAGGCCGTAGTTGCCGACCTTTCATATTTTTCAAAACGTATTAATTCATATGATTTTGGCAATAACATGAGTAAATTAAAAAATGAACACATGAAAATGAATATTTATTATATGTATGAGCGAAAAATGCTGAAATTTTCCCATACTCTCTTAGTATTATAGAGAAACTCCATTTTGGTGAAAGGGTATAGTAGTGTAAGTTACCTGAAGTAGGACAGAGGGTGCAAAAACTACTATAGGTAGGCAGTGGTTGCCGACCTCTCATATTGTTCAAAACGTTTATATTTATATGATTTTGGCAATTATATGAGTAAATTAAATAATAAACACATGAAACGAGTATTTTTATATGTATAAGGGAAAATTGCTGAAATATTTCCATATTCTCTTAGTTTTAAAGAGAAACCTCATTTTGGTGAAAGGGTATAGTAGTGTAAGTTACCTGAAGTACGACAGAGGGTGCAAAAACTACTATAGGTAGGCAGTGGTTGCCGACCTCTCATATTGTTCAAAACGTGTATATTTATATAATTTTGGCAATTATATGAGTAAATTAAATAATAAACACATGAAAATGAATATATATTATATGTATAAGGGAAAATGTTGAAATATTCTCATATTCTCTTAGTATTATAGAGAACAGTCGTTTTAGTGAAACGGTATAGTAGTGTAAGTTACCTGAAGTACGACAGAGGGTTCAAAAACTACTATAGGTAGGCAGTGGTTGCCAACCTCTCATATTATGATCGAACACTCGACGAGTGCAGACGTGCCTGCGGATCGACAGCAAATTGTTAGCAAATTGTTAGCAAATTGTTCACAGTTGTAAGTCCCGTTACTTGTGCCCAGCCACTTCGCGTCGCGTGATCTTGTCGCGCGTTTTGATTGGCCCAGCCAACGTACCTAACGGTAGTTCGCACTAACACCATCGCACACCCGAGTGTGCGTGTTATCAGCGCAAAAAAACCCAGTGCTCGAAGCAGCGGTATAATTGCAAAGCAGCAGCCACGTGCTGCCTGGCTCACCGGCTTACGGTGCCCAGCTTCCCCCCCCCCCCCCTCCTCACTCCTTATCAACTTTGGAGAAGATGGACTGGCAGGCCCCCCCGCGCACCCACAAGCTTGGAACAACACCACGCAAAAAGGCTCTGAGAACACGCAAGAGCAGCTCCAGCAGCGAGGGAAGCACCTCGCATACAGAGCCGGGCGAGATAAAGCGAAAACCGGCAAAGAAAGCACAGGGAGAGGAGCTGGAAGATAAGCCAAGCACTAGCGCTGCTCTGCGCAAGAAGCTCGCCAACAACGCCTTCGCTTTACTCTCGACCGAAGAAGACGAGTACGACCAAGAGAGCTCTGATGACGAACCCGGACCTAAAGATGATTCCAAGCCCAAGACCCCCGAGAAACCAAAGCCCACCCCGAAGACCATCAAGCCACCTCCGATTTTTATCCCCGATGTGACCAACATCTCGGCACTCGTCAAGATGATCACGACTCTTGTAGGCCCGAAGAACAATTTTACCTACAAGACCGTGAATGGCAACAACGTACGTGTCATGATGCCGGACAAAGAGTCCTATACAGCTCTGCGTCTCCAACTTGTGGCCCAAAACAAGAGGCATCGGACTTTCCAGCCGAAAGATGAACGTGCATACAAGGTTGTCATCAAAGGACTCCACCACTCCACCGATCGTGAGGAAATCATTGAAGACCTTCGCAGACAAGGGCACGCTGTTAGAGATCTGCACAATCCCATTGGCAGAAGAACTAAAGAACCGCTGGGAATATTCTTCGCCAACCTGGAGCCTTCCAGCAACAACAAAGACGTCTACCAAGTCAAGCGGATCTGCAGGTCGGTAGTAACCATTGAACCGCCGCAGAAGTTCAACGACGTGCCTCAATGCTTCAGGTGCCAAGGATTCGGTCATACACAGCGTTACTGCTTCCTGGAATACCGATGTGTAAAGTGTGGAGGCCCTCACGAATCGAGGGCATGTGAGAAGAGGAGGACGACAAAGCGTGCTGCTTCCACTGCCAGGCGGACCATCCTGCGTCTTTCAAGGGATGCCCTGCATACAAAAGGGCCAAAGCACTCGCTGCTCCGAAAACAAGGCCCGTCGCTAATGCTAACAAGGCGCCGCCCGTGGCATCACCAAACGTCACCTCTGGCAGGAGCTACCGAGACGCCCTCAACGGAGTGCACGCAGCACCGCAGAATCCCACAACCCCAGTCCAAACCCAAACAGAAACCCCACACTCCGGTCAGATAGAAGCGATGTTCGCTCGCATGGAAGGAATGATGGAAAGGATGATGGAGCGCATGTTCACCCAGATGACACAGCTGGTGGCCACCATTCTCAACAGCAAGTCATGCAACTAAAGCTCCACCTAGTCGTCTGGAATGCGAACGGCCTGCAGAACAGCAAGGCCATAGTCGAGCACCATCTGAAGACCCACCAGATCGATATCCTACTCGTAGCCGAAACCCACTTCTCCCCCAGATCCCACTTTAATATCAGCGGATATGACCTCATCCATGCAGACCATCCTTCTGGCAGAGCACGCGGTGGAGCAGCCATCCTCATCAGGAGCGGTATTCAATACCTAGAGCTGCCCGCGTTTCAGCAAGACTGGGCACAATGTCCTGTCATCAGGATTGTCAGCCCGCAAGGAGATTTAGACATTGGAGCGGTCTACTTTCCCCCCAGATACCGCATAACAGCATCTCACCTCAGTGAGTTCTTCGAGCATTTTGGGCCCCGCTTCATAGCAGCTGGAGATTATAACGCCAAACATTCTTGGTGGGGATCGCGCGCCAACAACCCCAAAGGGAAAACTCTGTTTGGGTACCTGCAACGCCACCGACTGGACTGCCACTCCACTGGCGAGCCCACTCACTGGCCAACGAATCCCCTCAAGACTCCAGACCTGCTGGACTTTGCTGTGTCGAAAGGCATAGGGCATGCGAAGATCAGCTGCACAACAAATGCTGACCTCCTGTCAGACCACTGTGCAATAAACGTGCTAATCAACACGCCAGTCCTCAGGAAAACCCCGCTCAGAAGGCTCACTGGAAAATATACCGACGCCGCCAAGTTCGCGTCCTGGATGCTCTCCACCGTCAATCCGAACCCCATCCTTAACACACCCAGGAACATTGATGAAGCTATCGGGAATCTCACCAGGCAGATGCAAAACGCTGCGGAATTCGCAAGCCCACCGCCACCAAAGACTGCGAGAACACCTAGCAGGGACCTCCATCTCTGGTCCCCGGAAATTGCGGCACTCGTGACTGAGAAGAGGCGTCTCAGGAGAGTTTGGTTCTTGACGCGCAATCCAAGAGACAAAACAGCGCTCAATCACGCCACAAAGGAGTTGAAGGACAAGATCTCCAGCCTACGCCAGGACTCCTTCCTCAGATTCCTCGAGGAACTCTCTCCCGGGGACCCAGACCACAATCTGTGGAACGTCACCCGCCACATTAAACGACCAGCCAAAAAGGTTTCCGCAGTGCGCAAAGCAGATGGATCCTGGTGCCGTTCGGATGCTGAAAGAGCAGAAGCTTTCGCCGAACACCTTTACAACGCCTTCTCTCCGTTCGACTGCTGCACTGCCGAAGAACATGCTGAAACAGCCCGGTTTCTCAATAGCCCAAGCTCTCCCGGTCCCCCGTTGGAACCAGTCGACCCTGAGGAAGTTGCGCAGGAGATTGCTCTACTGAAGAACAACAAATCTCCAGGCCTGGATCGTATAGATGCGGCGGCCCTAAAAATGCTCCCATTCCGCTGCACACAAATGCTGGCCAGCATTTACAACAGCTGCTTCCGGCTAGGGTACTTCCCGGAAGAGTGGAAAAGAGCAGAGGTTATTGTCCTCCTCAAGCCTGGTAAGCCTGAAGCCAATCTCGCCTCCTATCGTCCGATTAGTTTGCTGGCAATCCTCTCCAAAATACTCGAAAGAGTATTTTTGCGCAGAGTATTGCCAGTACTGGATGAGGCTGGTTTGATCCCCGATCACCAGTTTGGCTTCAGGCGCTCCCACGGAACACCAGAGCAATGCCACCGGCTAGTCGAACGGATCCTCGAGGCATTCGAGCAAAAGAAATACTGCTGCGCTGTAATGCTCGACGTGAAGCAGGCATTCGACAGAGTTTGGCATCCTGGACTCCTCCATAAACTCAAATCCTACCTCCCAAGCCCCCATTTTACCCTCCTCAAATCCTACACTGAGGGAAGAGCATTCCAAGTCAGATGCGGAAGTGCAATAAGCCTACCCAGACTGATCAGAGCTGGAGTTCCGCAAGGCAGTGTGCTCGGACCAATACTGTACACCCTTTACACCGCAGACCTTCCCATAATCCCCTCCAGGAACCTAACTATAGCGACTTATGCAGATGACACGGCTTTCCTCGCCTCCTCATCCGACCCACGAGAAGCCTCCGAAACAATCCAAAGGCAAATGGACGCGCTACATCCCTGGCTCAGCAGGTGGAACATCGTAGTGAACGCGGAAAAATCTACCCAAACAACATTTGCACTAAGGAGAGGAGACTGCCCACCGGTCACGCTAAACGGAGTCATCATTCCCAACGCACCCGCACCCAAGTACCTAGGACTTACCCTGGACCGCAGGCTCACTTGGCGTCCCCACATCGTCAGCAAACGCATACAGGCCGATGCGCGTCTGAGGCAGATGCATTGGCTTATTGGGAGAGGGTCCAAGCTAAGGCAGAACCACAAAATCCTGGTGTACAAGGCAATTCTCAAGCCCATCTGGACCTACGGGATACAGCTATGGGGCACGGCAAGCCACACGAATCGCCTGCGTATACAGCGGTTCCAGAATAGGTGCTTGAGAATTGCCTGTAATGCGCATCCCTACCACGAGAATGTCGCCATACATAGGGAACTTGGAATCCCACAAGTCGCTGATGAAATCTCCAGGCTCAGCGAGAGATACCTGAAAAGGCTCGAAAACCACCCTAACCACCTCGCCACCAACCTGTTAGACAATAGCCAAACAAGCAGACGTCTCATGAGGAGACACCCTCTCGATCTTCCACAACAATAGACAACACATATAAAACCCGCCACAAATACATGTACAATAGTATCCCTTAAGCTAATGTTCCCCCGCAAAACCATTTAATTATTGTCCACTAGGACAGATTTTAAATAAATAAACGCACGCTAAAAAAAAAAAAAAAAAAAAAAAAAAAAACCTCATATTATCAAACGTATAGTTATATGATTTTGGCAATAACATGAGTAAATTAAAAACGAACACATGAAAATGAATATTTATTATGTGTATGTGCGAAAAATGCTGAAATATTCCATACTCTCTTAGTATTATAGAGAAACCCATTTTGGTGAAAAGGTATAGTAGTGTAAGTTACCTGAAGTACGACAGAGGGTTCAAAAACTACTATAGGTAGGCAGTGGTTGCCGACCTCTCATATTGTTCAAAACGTATTAATTCATATGATTTTGGCGATAACATGAGTAAATTAAATAATGAACACATGAAAATGAATATTTATTATATGTATGAGCGAAAAATGCTGAAATTTTCCCATACTCTCTTAGTATTATAGAGAAACTCCATTTTGGTGAAAGGGTATAGTAGTGTAAGTTACCTGAAGTACGACAGAGGGTGCAAAAACTACTATAGGTAGGCAGTGGTTGCCGACCTCTCATATTGTTCAAAACGTGTATATTTATATAATTTGGCAATTATATGAGTAAATTAAATAATAAACACATGAAAACGAGTATTTTTTATATGTATAAGGGAAAATTGCTGAAATATTTCCATATTCTCTTAGTTTTAAAGAGAAACCTCATTTTGGTGAAAGGGTATAGTAGTGTAAGTTACCTGAAGTACGACAGAGGGTGCAAAAACTACTATAGGTAGGCAGTGGTTGCCGACCTCTCATATTGTTCAAAACGTGTATATTTATATAATTTTGGCAATTATATGAGTAAATTAAATAATAAACACATGAAAATGAATATATATTATATGTATAAGGGAAAATGTTGAAATATTCCCATATTCTCTTAGTATTATAGAGAACAGCCGTTTTAGTGAAACGGTATAGTAGTGTAAGTTACCTGAAGTACGACAGAGGGTTCAAAAACTACTATAGGTAGGCCGTGGTTGCCGACCTCTCATATTGTTCAAAACGTATTAATTCATATGATTTTGGCAATAACATGAGTAAATTAAAAAATGAACACGTGAAAATGAATATTTATTATATGTATGTGCGAAAAATGCTGAAATATTCCCATACTCTCTTAGTATTATAGAGAAACCCCATTTTGGTGAAAAGGTATAGTAGTGTAAGTTACCTGAAGTACGACAGAGGGTTCAAAAACTACTATAGGTAGGCAGTGGTTGCCGACCTCTCATATTGTTCAAAACGTATTAATTCATATGATTTTGGCGATAACATGAGTAAATTAAATAATGAACACATGAAAATGAATATTTATTATATGTATGAGCGAAAAATGCTGAAATTTTCCCATACTCTCTTAGTATTATAGAGAAACTCCATTTTGGTGAAAGGGTATAGTAGTGTAAGTTACCTGAAGTACGACAGAGGGTGCAAAAACTACTATAGGTAGGCAGTGGTTGCCGACCTCTCATATTGTTCAAAACGTATATATTTATATGATTTTGGCAATT
This sequence comes from Drosophila simulans, assembly GCF_016746395.2. Taxonomy (NCBI): domain Eukaryota; kingdom Metazoa; phylum Arthropoda; class Insecta; order Diptera; family Drosophilidae; genus Drosophila; species Drosophila simulans. The sequence goes on from NW_025416815.1 coordinate 121,257, forward strand.
ATATGAGTAAATTAAATAATAAACACATGAAAATGAATATATATTATATGTATAAGGGAAAATGTTGAAATATTCTCATATTCTCTTAGTATTATAGAGAACAGTCGTTTTAGTGAAACGGTATAGTAGTGTAAGTTACCTGAAGTACGACAGAGGGTTCAAAAACTATTATAGGTAGGCCGTAGTTGCCGACCTTTCATATTGTTCAAAACGTATTAATTCATATGATTTTGGCAATAACATGAGTAAATTAAAAAATGAACACATGAAAATGAATATTTATTATATGTATGAGCGAAAAATGCTGAAATTTTCCCATACTCTCTTAGTATTATAGAGAAACTCCATTTTGGTGAAAGGGTATAGTAGTGTAAGTTACCTGTAGTACGACAGAGGGTGCAAAAACTACTATAGGTAGGCAGTGGTTGCCGACCTCTCATATTGTTCAAAACGTATATATTTATATGATTTTGGCAATTATATGAGTAAATTAAATAATAAACACATGAAAACGAGTATTTTTTATATGTATAAGGGAAAATTCCTGAAATATTTCCATATTCTCTTAGTTTTAAAGAGAAACCTCATTTTGGTGAAAGGGTATAGTAGTGTAAGTTACCTGAAGTACGACAGAGGGTGCAAAAACTACTATAGGTAGGCAGTGGTTGCCGACCTCTCATATTGTTCAAAACGTGTATATTTATATAATTTTGGCAATTATATGAGTAAATTAAATAATAAACACATGAAAATGAATATATATTATATGTGTAAGGGAAAATGTTGAAATATTCCCATATTCTCTTAGTATTATAGAGAACAGCCGTTTTAGTGAAACGGTATAGTAGTGTAAGTTACCTGAAGTACGACAGAGGGTTCAAAAACTACTATAGGTAGGCCGTGGTTGCCGACCTCTCATATTGTTCAAAACGTATTAATTCATATGATTTTGGCAATAACATGAGTAAATTAAAAAATGAACACGTGAAAATGAATATTTATTATATGTATGAGCGAAAAATTTTGAAATATTCCCATACTCTCGTAGTATTATAGAGAAACCTCATTTTGGTGAAAGGGTATAGTAGTGTAAGTCACCTGAAGTACGACAGATGGTTCAAAAACTACTATAGGTAGGCAGTGGTTGCCGACCTCTCATATTGTTCAAAACGTATTAATTCATATGATTTTGGCAATAACATGAGTAAATTAAATAATGAACACATGAAAATGAATAATTATTATATGTATAAGGGAAAATTGCTGAAATATTCCCATACTCTCTTAGTATTATAGAGAACAGCCGTTTTAGTGAAACGGTATAGTAGTGTAAGTTACCTGAAGTACGACAGAGGGTTCAAAAACTACTATAGGCAGGCCGTAGTTGCCGACCTCTCATATTGTTCAAAACGTATTAATTCATATGATTTTGGCAATAACATGAGTAAATTAAAAAATGAACACATGAAAATGAATATTTATTATATGTATGAGCGAAAAATGCTGAAATATTCCCATACTCTCTTAGTATTATAGAGAAACCCCATTTTGGTGAAAGGGTATAGTAGTGTAAGTTACCTGAAGAACGACAGAGGGTGCAAAAACTACTATAGGTAGGCAGTGGTTGCCGACCTCTCATATTGTTCAAAACGTATTAATTCATATGATTTTGGCGATAACATGAGTAAATTAAATAATGAACACATGAAAATGAATATTTATTATATGTATGAGCGAAAAATGCTGAAATTTTCCCAAACTCTCTTAGTATTATAGAGAAACTCCATTTTGGTGAAAGGGTATAGTAGTGTAAGTTACCTGAAGTACGACAGAGGGTGCAAAAACTACTATAGTAGGCAGTGGTTGCGACTCCATATTGTTCAAAACGTATATTTATATGATTTGGCAATTATATGAGTAAATTAAATAATTAACACATGAAAATGAATATTTATATGTATGAGCGAAAAATGCTGAAATATTCCATACTCTCTTAGTATTATAGAGAAGCTATTTGGTGAACAGTCGCGATCGAACACTCGACGAGTGCAGACGTGCCTGCGGATCGACAGCAAATTGTTAGCAAATTGTTAGCAAATTGTTCACAGTTGTAAGTCCCGTTACTTGTGCCCAGCCACTTCGCGTCGCGTGATCTTGTCGCGCGTTTTGATTGGCCCAGCCAACGTACCTAACGGTAGTTCGCACTAACACCATCGCACACCCGAGTGTGCGTGTTATCAGCGCAAAAAAACCCAGTGCTCGAAGCAGCGGTATAATTGCAAAGCAGCAGCCACGTGCTGCCTGGCTCACCGGCTTACGGTGCCCAGCTTCCCCCCCCCCCCCCCTCCTCACTCCTTATCAACTTTGGAGAAGATGGACTGGCAGGCCCCCCCGCGCACCCACAAGCTTGGAACAACACCACGCAAAAAGGCTCTGAGAACACGCAAGAGCAGCTCCAGCAGCGAGGGAAGCACCTCGCATACAGAGCCGGGCGAGATAAAGCGAAAACCGGCAAAGAAAGCACAGGGAGAGGAGCTGGAAGATAAGCCAAGCACTAGCGCAGCTCTGCGCAAGAAGCTCGCCAACAACGCCTTCGCTTTACTCTCGACCGAAGAAGACGAGTACGACCAAGAGAGCTCTGATGACGAACCCGGACCTAAAGATGATTCCAAGCCCAAGACCCCCGAGAAACCAAAGCCCACCCCGAAGACCATCAAGCCACCTCCGATTTTTATCCCCGATGTGACCAACATCTCGGCACTCGTCAAGATGATCACGACTCTTGTAGGCCCGAAGAACAATTTTACCTACAAGACCGTGAATGGCAACAACGTACGTGTCATGATGCCGGACAAAGAGTCCTATACAGCTCTGCGTCTCCAACTTGTGGCCCAAAACAAGAGGCATCGGACTTTCCAGCCGAAAGATGAACGTGCATACAAGGTTGTCATCAAAGGACTCCACCACTCCACCGATCGTGAGGAAATCATTGAAGACCTTCGCAGACAAGGGCACGCTGTTAGAGATCTGCACAATCCCATTGGCAGAAGAACTAAAGAACCGCTGGGAATATTCTTCGCCAACCTGGAGCCTTCCAGCAACAACAAAGACGTCTACCAAGTCAAGCGGATCTGCAGGTCGGTAGTAACCATTGAACCGCCGCAGAAGTTCAACGACGTGCCTCAATGCTTCAGGTGCCAAGGATTCGGTCATACACAGCGTTACTGCTTCCTGGAATACCGATGTGTAAAGTGTGGAGGCCCTCACGAATCGAGGGCATGTGAGAAGAGGGAGGACGACAAAGCGTGCTGCTTCCACTGCCAGGCGGACCATCCTGCGTCTTTCAAGGGATGCCCTGCATACAAAAGGGCCAAAGCACTCGCTGCTCCGAAAACAAGGCCCGTCGCTAATGCTAACAAGGCGCCGCCCGTGGCATCACCAAACGTCACCTCTGGCAGGAGCTACCGAGACGCCCTCAACGGAGTGCACGCAGCACCGCAGAATCCCACAACCCCAGTCCAAACCCAAACAGAAACCCCACACTCCGGTCAGATAGAAGCGATGTTCGCTCGCATGGAAGGAATGATGGAAAGGATGATGGAGCGCATGTTCACCCAGATGACACAGCTGGTGGCCACCATTCTCAACAGCAAGTCATGCAACTAAAGCTCCACCTAGTCGTCTGGAATGCGAACGGCCTGCAGAACAGCAAGGCCATAGTCGAGCACCATCTGAAGACCCACCAGATCGATATCCTACTCGTAGCCGAAACCCACTTCTCCCCCAGATCCCACTTTAATATCAGCGGATATGACCTCATCCATGCAGACCATCCTTCTGGCAGAGCACGCGGTGGAGCAGCCATCCTCATCAGGAGCGGTATTCAATACCTAGAGCTGCCCGCGTTTCAGCAAGACTGGGCACAATGTCCTGTCATCAGGATTGTCAGCCCGCAAGGAGATTTAGACATTGGAGCGGTCTACTTTCCCCCCAGATACCGCATAACAGCATCTCACCTCAGTGAGTTCTTCGAGCATTTTGGGCCCCGCTTCATAGCAGCTGGAGATTATAACGCCAAACATTCTTGGTGGGGATCGCGCGCCAACAACCCCAAAGGGAAAACTCTGTTTGGGTACCTGCAACGCCACCGACTGGACTGCCACTCCACTGGCGAGCCCACTCACTGGCCAACGAATCCCCTCAAGACTCCAGACCTGCTGGACTTTGCTGTGTCGAAAGGCATAGGGCATGCGAAGATCAGCTGCACAACAAATGCTGACCTCCTGTCAGACCACTGTGCAATAAACGTGCTAATCAACACGCCAGTCCTCAGGAAAACCCCGCTCAGAAGGCTCACTGGAAAATATACCGACGCCGCCAAGTTCGCGTCCTGGATGCTCTCCACCGTCAATCCGAACCCCATCCTCAACACACCCAGGAACATTGATGAAGCTATCGGGAATCTCACCAGGCAGATGCAAAACGCTGCGGAATTCGCAAGCCCACCGCCACCAAAGACTGCGAGAACACCTAGCAGGGACCTCCACCTCTGGTCCCCGGAAATTGCGGCACTCGTGACTGAGAAGAGGCGTCTCAGGAGAGTTTGGTTCTTGACGCGCAATCCAAGAGACAAAACAGCGCTCAATCACGCCACAAAGGAGTTGAAGGACAAGATCTCCAGCCTACGCCAGGACTCCTTCCTCAGATTCCTCGAGGAACTCTCTCCCGGGGACCCAGACCACAATCTGTGGAACGTCACCCGCCACATTAAACGACCAGCCAAAAAGGTTTCCGCAGTGCGCAAAGCAGATGGATCCTGGTGCCGTTCGGATGCTGAAAGAGCAGAAGCTTTCGCCGAACACCTTTACAACGCCTTCTCTCCGTTCGACTGCTGCACTGCCGAAGAACATGCTGAAACAGCCCGGTTTCTCAATAGCCCAAGCTCTCCCGGTCCCCCGTTGGAACCAGTCGACCCTGAGGAAGTTGCGCAGGAGATTGCTCTACTGAAGAACAACAAATCTCCAGGCCTGGATCGTATAGATGCGGCGGCCCTAAAAATGCTCCCATTCCGCTGCACACAAATGCTGGCCAGCATTTACAACAGCTGCTTCCGGCTAGGGTACTTCCCGGAAGAGTGGAAAAGAGCAGAGGTTATTGTCCTCCTCAAGCCTGGTAAGCCTGAAGCCAATCTCGCCTCCTATCGTCCGATTAGTTTGCTGGCAATCCTCTCCAAAATACTCGAAAGAGTATTTTTGCGCAGAGTATTGCCAGTACTGGATGAGGCTGGTTTGATCCCCGATCACCAGTTTGGCTTCAGGCGCTCCCACGGAACACCAGAGCAATGCCACCGGCTAGTCGAACGGATCCTCGAGGCATTCGAGCAAAAGAAATACTGCTGCGCTGTAATGCTCGACGTGAAGCAGGCATTCGACAGAGTTTGGCATCCTGGACTCCTCCATAAACTCAAATCCTACCTCCCAAGCCCCCATTTTACCCTCCTCAAATCCTACACTGAGGGAAGAGCATTCCAAGTCAGATGCGGAAGTGCAATAAGCCTACCCAGACTGATCAGAGCTGGAGTTCCGCAAGGCAGTGTGCTCGGACCAATACTGTACACCCTTTACACCGCAGACCTTCCCATAATCCCCTCCAGGAACCTAACTATAGCGACTTATGCAGATGACACGGCTTTCCTCGCCTCCTCATCCGACCCACGAGAAGCCTCCGAAACAATCCAAAGGCAAATGGACGCGCTACATCCCTGGCTCAGCAGGTGGAACATCGTAGTGAACGCGGAAAAATCTACCCAAACAACATTTGCACTAAGGAGAGGAGACTGCCCACCGGTCACGCTAAACGGAGTCATCATTCCCAACGCACCCGCACCCAAGTACCTAGGACTTACCCTGGACCGCAGGCTCACTTGGCGTCCCCACATCGTCAGCAAACGCATACAGGCCGATGCGCGTCTGAGGCAGATGCATTGGCTTATTGGGAGAGGGTCCAAGCTAAGGCAGAACCACAAAATCCTGGTGTACAAGGCAATTCTCAAGCCCATCTGGACCTACGGGATACAGCTATGGGGCACGGCAAGCCACACGAATCGCCTGCGTATACAGCGGTTCCAGAATAGGTGCTTGAGAATTGCCTGTAATGCGCATCCCTACCACGAGAATGTCGCCATACATAGGGAACTTGGAATCCCACAAGTCGCTGATGAAATCTCCAGGCTCAGCGAGAGATACCTGAAAAGGCTCGAAAACCACCCTAACCACCTCGCCACCAACCTGTTAGACAATAGCCAAACAAGCAGACGTCTCATGAGGAGACACCCTCTCGATCTTCCACAACAATAGACAACACATATAAAACCCGCCACAAATACATGTACAATAGTATCCCTTAAGCTAATGTTCCCCCGCAAAACCATTTAATTATTGTCCACTAGGACAGATTTTAAATAAATAAACGCACGCTAAAAAAAAAAAAAAAAAAAAAAAAAACTAAATTGATGACGAGGTGTTTGGCAACTTGACACAATTCATTAAAGTCTTTATATTAATTATATGATATGGACAATATCATATGCGTCACTAAATTGATGACGAGGTGTTTGGCAACTTGATACAATTCTTTAAAGTCTTTATATCAAAAATTATATGATAGGGACAATATCATATGCGTCACTAAATTGATGACGAGGTGTTTGGCAACTTGACACAATTCATTAAAATTCTTTATATTAATTATATGATAGGGACAATATCATATGCGTCACTAAATTGATGACGAGGTGTTTGGCAACTTGACACAATTCATTAAAGTCTTTATATTAATTATATGATAGGGACAATATCATATGCGTCACTAAATTGATGACGAGGTGTTTGGCAACTTGATACAATTCTTTAAAGTCTTTATATCAAAAATTATATGATAGGGACAATATCATATGCGTCACTAAATTGATGACGAGGTGTTTGGCTACAGGAAAAAATCATTTATTTATCGAATCATCAAGCAAAGGATAAGCTTCAGTGGATCGCAGTATGGCAGCTGCTCAACCACTTACAACACCTTGCCTGTTACAAAAGTCGTTTACAATTGATTCTAGGCTTTGTCATTGTATTAAATAATGCTTTTATATGTAACTAGCGCGGCATCAGGTGATCGAAGATCCTCCTAATTTACTATGTTACAAATTACATTGGCATCACATCCATTGTCGTTTATAAAATAAATTATAAACTTTAAATGGTTTAGAAGCCATACAATGCAAATTGCCCCTTATTTATCATTGCAGTCCAGCACGGATACGACCTTAGAGGCGTTCAGGCATAATCCAACGGACGTAGCGTCATACCACTGTTCGCTCGAACAAGTATTGTGCCATTGGTCCGTACCTGCGGTTCCTCTCGTACTACGCAGGAATGCTGTCGCAACAACGTTTTGTCATTAGTAGGGTAAAACTAACCTGTCTCACGACGGTCTAAACCCAGCTCACGTTCCCTTGCATGGGTGAACAATCCAACGCTTGGTGAATTTTGCTTCACAATGATAGGAAGAGCCGACATCGAAGGATCAAAAAGCGACGTCGCTATGAACGCTTGGCCGCCACAAGCCAGTTATCCCTATGGTAACTTTTCTGACACCTCTTGTTAAAAACTCTTTAAACCAAAAGGATCGATAGGCCGAGCTTTTGCTGTCCCTGTGTGTACTGAACACCGAGATCAAGTCAGCATTTGCCCTTTTGCTCTATGTGTGGTTTCTGTCCGCACTGAGCTGGCCTTGGGACACCTCCGTTATTATTTGAGAGATGTACCGCCCCAGTCAAACTCCCTACCTGGCAATGTCCTTGAATTGGATCATACCTGAGTAATTGGAGTTATACCAAATTTTCAAATCAAAAATACATAAATGCATCGTTTTATTAAAGAATTTGTTTGCGATTATATAACAAACTCGTGATACTTTGATCAAGAAGCTTGCATCAAAACCCAATACCATAAGATATAATAAATATATCCGTATAATGGCTAGGAAATGATACACGTTCCATTTAATCAAGTAAGTAAGGAAACAATAAGAGTAGTGGTATTTCATTGACGATACCAAACCGAGGTCTAATATCTCCCACTTATTCTACACCTCTTATGTCTCCTTACACTGCCAGATTAGAGTCAAGCTCAAAAGGGTCTTCTTTCCCCGCTAATTATTCCAAGCCCGTTCCCTTGGCTGTGGTTTCGCTAGATAGTAGATAGGGACAGTAGGAATCTCGTTAATCCATTCATGCGCGTCACTAATTAGATGACGAGGCATTTGGCTACCTTAAGAGAGTCATAGTTACTCCCGCCGTTGACCCGCGCTTACTTGAATTTCTTCACTTTGACATTCAGAGCACTGGGCAGAAATCACATTGTGTCAACACCCGCTAGGGCCATCACAATGCTTTGTTTTAATTAGACAGTCGGATTCCCCAAGTCCGTGCCAGTTCTGAATTGATTGTTAATTGATAATCGTTATAATTGATAAGAACTAATTGGTTTAACCCAAATAGTATTCTTAAAAATTTTAGCAAGAAAGTTCCACAATTGGCTACGTAACTAAACTATCCGGGGAACAAGTAACTAACATAAATGCTAGAAACTCTATTTACCCAGAACGAGCACATAAACCATGTTATTGTTTCCCAATCAAGCCCGACTATCTCAATCTTCAGAGCCAATCCTTATCCCGAAGTTACGGATCTAATTTGCCGACTTCCCTTACCTACATTATTCTATCGACTAGAGACTCTTCACCTTGGAGACCAGCTGCGGATATTGGTACGGCCTGTTGAGAAGTTTGCGTGTCCCCACCATAAATTTTCAAGGTCCGAGGAGAAAATATCGACACAACAGTATATGTCATGCTCTTCTAGCCCATCTACCATATCTCTCTGCGAAAGACTTCCATGGTAGTACGGCTATAAAACAGAAAAGAAAACTCTTCCGATATCTCTCGACGGCTTCTTTATGGTCGTTCCTGTTGCCAGGATGAGCACGAGGCCCATATTTAATAACAAACGGATACTCAACAGGTTACGGAATTGGAACCGTATTCCCTTTCGTTCAAAATTATTCAAGTGTATTATATTCGCTTTGTTTATATAGTTAGGCATTTTTGTTTTACTTGAAAATTTTCGGCTTTCGCCTTGAACTTAGGACCGACTAACTCGTGATCAACCACTGTTCACACGAAACCCTTCTCCACTTCAGTCCTCCAAGGTCTCATTCGATTATTTGCTACTACCACCAAGATCTGTACCAATGGCAGCTCCATGCAGGCTTACGCCAAACACTTCTACGCATACCATTGTACCTTCCTACTCACTAAAGTTTCAAAATTTATATCACAAGTAATATAAATCATCTACTTTAGCGGTAATGTATAGGTATACAACTTAAGCGCCATCCATTTTAAGGGCTAGTTGCTTCGGCAGGTGAGTTGTTACACACTCCTTAGCGGATTTCGACTTCCATGATCACCGTCCTGCTGTTTTAAGCAACCAACGCCTTTCATGGTATCTGCATGAGTTGTTAATTTGGGCACCGTAACATTACGTTTGGTTCATCCCACAGCGCCAGTTCTGCTTACCAAAAGTGGCCCACTGGGCACATTATATCATAACCTTGAACTTCATATCAAGAAAGTTAAGGTTCTTACCCATTTAAAGTTTGAGAATAGGTTAAGATCGTTTCGACCCTAAGGCCTCTAATCATTCGCTTTACCAGATAAGATTATTTTATATAATATTAAAATGCACCAGCTATCCTGAGGGAAACTTCGGAAGGAACCAGCTACTAGATGGTTCGATTGGTCTTTCGCCCCTATACTCAATTCTGACAATCGATTTGCACGTCAGAACTGTTTCGGTCTTCCATCAGGGTTTCCCCTGACTTCAACCTGATCAAGTATAGTTCACCATCTTTCGGGTCACAGCATATATGCTCAAGGTACGTTCCAGTTAGAGGCATAAATAATATAAATATACATTATACATAACTATATAGAACGCCCCGGGATTGTGTTAATTAGCTATAAATAGCTAAAAAACTAATCCCATTATTAGTCAAGTTAATTACGCTATTAGGTTTACATCCCAATAACTTGCACATATGTTAGACTCCTTGGTCCGTGTTTCAAGACGGGTCCCGAAGGTATCCTGAATCTTTCGCATTGTTAATCATACAAGAGCATATAATAAACACAAAAATCAATGATAATTATGCCATTATATAATTCCGAAAAATTAACGCTCTGTAATAATATAAATCTATCAGCACTTTATCAAATTAATAACATTTATTCTGTGTTAAAATGCAAGCAATTTAATTGGAATAAACTATAAGTTATATTTTATGATAAATTTGGGATATGCTAATAGATTACAATGTCCTTATATGGAAAAAATGCACATTATTCTTAATAATATTATTTAAATATTACAATTTTAATGATGAATTTTCCATAACGGATATTCAGGTTCATCGGGCTTAACCTCTAAGCAGTTTCACGTACTGTTTAACTCTCTATTCAGAGTTCTTTTCAACTTTCCCTCACGGTACTTGTTTACTATCGGTCTCATGGTTATATTTAGTTTTAGATGGAGTTTACCACCCACTTAGTGCTGCACTATCAAGCAACACGACTCTTTGGAAACATCATCTAGTAATCATTAACGTTATACGGGCCTGGCACCCTCTATGGGTAAATGGCCTCATTTAAGAAGGACTTAAATCATTAATTTCTCATACTAGAATATTGACGCTCCATACACTGCATCTCACATTTGCCATATAGACAAAGTGACTTAGTGCTGAACTGTTTTCTTTTCGCTCGCCGCTACTAAGAAAATCCTTGTTAGTTTCTTTTCCTCCCCTAATTAATATGCTTAAATTCAGGGGGTAGTCCCATATGAGTTGAGGTTGTATATATAACTATATTTTGCCATAAATTCTTTATATATAAATGATAAAACAATCAATTAAATTCGTTATAAATAGTTCCAATAGTTCTTGTAAGCAAAGTTATTTTTTATCCATTTAACGAACCAACGAAGAATAATAACATAACCAAGTTTTTTTTTTTTCGAATCATTAATAAGAGACAATTCTAGATGAAAAATATTTCAATTTTTTATGCTAGACATTTCTCAGTATTATTTGATTGAAAAAGAAAATATTTCTCTTCGTTTTTCACATTCAAATGTGAGATAATGTTTTTCATTTCTTTTTTAATATTATGAATAAAATCATTATTTAATCCAATAATATACCATATGCTTATAAAAAATTTATAAACAACTTAATTAGCATAGTCTTACAACCCTCAACCATATGTAGTCCAAGCAGCACTATAAAATTAATTAAAGTACATAACAGCATGGACTGCGATATGCGTTCAAAATGTCGATGTTCATGTGTCCTGCAGTTCACACGATGACGCACAGTTTGCTGCGTTCTTCATCGACCCATGAGCCGAGTGATCCACCGCTTAGAGTTTTATAATTCATTTTTATATAATGTCAATATTGTTTTTATTGAAAGAAATTAAAAATACACCATTTTACTGGCATATATCAATTCCTTCAATAAATTTATTTTTATACCTAAAATAAATGTTGCGAAATGTCTTAGTTTCATATAAGCATTATGTATCATAATAATCTGGTTATGGTTTGCTATTTTGGGTGACACATACTGCAAAATTTATATAAAACATTAACCTGATGGATGACAGGTACAAACATTGTATATTTTAGGTTGTTGCATTAGCCAACGTATGCTCATAACATAGATGAACAATACATATTCGCAACGCGTGTATATTATGGTCCATATACACACAAACTTATTTCGATTACCACATTCAAAATTATTTTAATTTTAATTCGACTTCCACTTTCGAATTTAGTTTAGTTTCTTCGATTTCCATTTTCGAGAATTTGTTTTTATAGGAAACGCCGTTGTTGTAGTAAGTACTGCCACAAATACGCACAACAACATTAATAATGTTAAAGTCTTTTTATGAGGTTGCCAAGCCCCACATATAAATAAAATAAAAGCCATCTACATTTTATTTTCACTTTAACTTTTGATTCCGTAGAATCATTTTGTAATATTTTTATTTTGGTAAATTGTATTTATTTGTATTATAACAAATGTTTATTAACGGTAAGGATATTATACAATAATGATCCTTCCGCAGGTTCACCTACGGAAACCTTGTTACGACTTTTACTTCCTCTAAATAATCAAGTTCGGTCAACTTTTGCGAAACAACCGTAACACGCAAGGCGTCACAGTGATCACGTCCGGAGACCTCACTAAATAATTCAATCGGTAGTAGCGACGGGCGGTGTGTACAAAGGGCAGGGACGTAATCAATGCGAGTTAATGACTCACACTTACTGGGAATTCCAAGTTCATGTGAACAGTTTCAGTTCACAATCCCAAGCATGAAAGTGGTTCAGCGGTTTACCCGGACCTCTCGGTCTAGGAAATACACGTTGATACTTTCATTGTAGCGCGCGTGCAGCCCAGGACATCTAAGGGCATCACAGACCTGTTATTGCTCAATCTCATTATTGCTAGACGCAATTTGTCCATTTAAGAAGCTAGTGTCCTTATAATGGGACAAACCAACAGGTACGGCTCCACTTACATAAACACATTCAAACACAATAAACATTTTACTGCCACCATGAATGAAGGCTACATAAGCTTCAGCACCATAATCCTGAAGATATCTATTTAATATATTTGAGTCTCGTTCGTTATCGGAATTAACCAGACAAATCACTCCACGAACTAAGAACGGCCATGCACCACCACCCATAGATTCGAGAAAGAGCTATCAATCTGTCTTACACACTTATGTTCGGACCTGGTAAGTTTTCCCGTGTTGAGTCAAATTAAGCCGCAGGCTCCACTCCTGGTGGTGCCCTTCCGTCAATTCCTTTAAGTTTCAGCTTTGCAACCATACTTCCCCCGGAGCCCAAAAGCTTTGGTTTCCCGGGAAGCGACTGAGAGAGCCATAAAAGTAGCTACACCCAATTGCTAGCTGGCATCGTTTATGGTTAGAACTAGGGCGGTATCTGATCGCCTTCGAACCTCTAACTTTCGTTCTTGATTAATGAAAACATCTTTGGCAAATGCTTTCGCTTAAGTTAGTCTTACGACGGTCCAAGAATTTCACCTCTCGCGTCGTAATACTAATGCCCCCAAACTGCTTCTATTAATCATTACCTCTTGATCTGAAAACCAATGAAAGCAGAACAGAGGTCTTATTTCATTATCCCATGCACAGAATATTCAGGCATTTGAAGCCTGCTTTAAGCACTCTAATTTGTTCAAAGTAATAGTACCGGCCCACAATAACACTCGTTTAAGAGCACTAGTGCAGGTTTTTAAATAGGAGGAACATATGAAAAAATACAAGTATTTAATCACATATAAGAACTCCACCGGTAATACGCTTACATACATAAAGGTATAGTACTAACCACAATTGTAAGTTGTACTACCCGTATGAAGCACAAGTTCAACTACGAACGTTTTAACCGCAACAACTTTAATATACGCTATTGGAGCTGGAATTACCGCGGCTGCTGGCACCAGACTTGCCCTCCAATTGGTCCTTGTTAAAGGATTTAAAGTGTACTCATTCCAATTACAGGGCCTCGGATATGAGTCCTGTATTGTTATTTTTCGTCACTACCTCCCCGAGCTGGGAGTGGGTAATTTACGCGCCTGCTGCCTTCCTTAGATGTGGTAGCCGTTTCTCAGGCTCCCTCTCCGGAATCGAACCCTGATTCCCCGTTACCCGTTGCAACCATGGTAGTCCTAGATACTACCATCAAAAGTTGATAGGGCAGACATTTGAAAGATCTGTCGTCGGTACAAGACCATACGATCTGCATGTTATCTAGAGTTCAACCAATATAACGATCTTGCGATCGCTTGGTTTTAGCCTAATAAAAGCACATGTCCCATAAGGTTCATGTTTTAATTGCATGTATTAGCTCTAGAATTACCACAGTTATCCAAGTAACTGTTAACGATCTAAGGAACCATAACTGATATAATGAGCCTTTTGCGGTTTCACTTTTAATTCGTGTGTACTTAGACATGCATGGCTTAATCTTTGAGACAAGCATATAACTACTGGCAGGATCAACCAGAATAATGTTTTTCCTTCATATTCCATTCATATTTTTTGAATCGAAATAAGCAATATAATAGATATATGGATTTTTCACTTTATATAATTCCATGATTTTTATTATATTGAATAAAATTCAATATTTCGCCTTTGGGTAAAATTTTAAATATATATTTATAAGTAAAATATCCATTCGATTACGGCCATTTTTATATAGCATTCGTAATCCATAATTTCATTTTTAATTTATACTTGTTTTACCAATATAACAAGAATTTCATATAATTATTGTAATATATATGTTTCTATAATTATATCTTTTTATATATACATATTTCATTATAAAATATCATTTTATTTCCAACATACATAATTATTGTATCCACACATGTACAATTTTTGTTTAACCAATATAAATATTAAGTTAAATCATTTGCATTTTGAAGATAAATTTAAAATTTATCTCTTTTCATATATCTCTCTGGTAATATATAACATAAAACCAAGCGCATATGATAATATTTCCACATTTAATATATAATTTTATATTTCTTTCATAAGAATCCATATTTGTATTATACCGTAACGATATAATAATCCAACTATACGGCAGGTAATAAATAAATATTTGCCTGCCTCCAAAAATTAACGATAATATATGGAAACGATTTGTTATTCTATATATAATAGAAACTTGACTTTTGTTTCAACGATATTATCTAAAAAGCGTATATTCCTATTATCCGCGGAGCCAAGTCCCGTGTTCTATAGAACTGAGAAACAAATTTGTACGGATAATAATATACTTTATTGTATGTAACCAATATAAACATAATCCGAAATAAATATTTCGAATAATGCGGGAGGTCGGCAACCACTGCCTACCTATAGTAGTTTTTGAACCCGCTGTCGTCAAAGCGGGTATTTTCAATTCCGTTTGCCACCCAACATACGGGCTATTCTCTTATATATTAAGAGATTATATGAACATTTCATTTTTTTTTCCATTATTCATATATAATATGATTATTTTTTTCTTTATACATATAATACATATTAATTTTCATATGTTTATTATTTAATTTACTCATATTATTGCCAAAATCATATGAATACATAAGTTTTGAACAATATGAGAGGTCGGCAACCACTGCCTACCTATAGTAGTTTTTGAACCCTCTGTCGTAATTCCGGTCGTTTACACTACTATACCCTCTCCCTATAATGGCTTTTCTCTATAATACTAAGAGAATGTGGGAATATTTCAGCATTTTTTTCCTTATACATATAATAATTAATCATTTTCATATGTATATTATTTAATTTACTCATATAATTCCCAAAATCATATGAATTCATAAGTTTTGAACAATATGAGAGGTCGGCAACCACTGCCTACCTATAGTAGTTTTTGAACCCTCTGTCGTAATTCCGGTCGTTTACACTACTATACCCTCTCACTATAATGGCTTTTCTCTATAATACTGAGAGAATGTGGGAATATTTCAGCATTTTTTCCCTTATACATATAATAATTAATCATTTTCATATGTATATTATTTAATTTACTCATATAATTCCCAAAATCATATGAATACATAAGTTTTGAACAATATGAGAGGTCGGCAACCACTGCCTACCTATAGTAGTTTTTGAACCCTCTGTCGTAATTCCGGTCGTTTACACTACTATACCCTCTCACTATAATGGCTTTTCTCTATAATACTGAGAGAATGTGGGAATATTTCAGCATTTTTTCCCTTATACATATAATAATTAATCATTTTCATATGTATATTATTTAATTTACTCATATAATTGCCAAAATCATATGAATACATAAGTTTTGAACAATATAAGAGGTCGGCAACCACTGCCTACCTATAGTAGTTTTTGAACCCTCTGTCGTAATTCCGGTCGTTTACACTACTATACCCTCTCACTATAATGGCTTTTCTCTATAATACTGAGAGAATGTGGGAATATTTCAGCATTTTTTCCCTTATACATATAATAATTAATCATTTTCATATGTATATTATTTAATTTACTCATTTAATTGCCAAAATCATATGAATACATAAGTTTTGAACAATATGAGAGGTCGGCAACGGTCTTTCCTCTATAATACTAAGATAATATGGGAATATTTCAGCATTTTTTCCCTTATACATATAATAATTAATCATTTTCATAAGTATATTATTTAATTTACTCGTATATAATTGCCAAAATCCTATGAACACATAAGAGAATACAATATGAGAGGTCGGCGCAACCATAATATAGTAGTTGATGACGAGGTGTTTGGCAACTTGATACAATTCTTTAAAGTCTTTATATCAAAAAATATATGATAGGGACAATATCATATGCGTCACTAAATTGATGACGAGGTGTTTGGCAACTTGACACAATTCATTAAAAGTTTTTATATTAATTATATGATAGGGACAATATCATATGCGTCACTAAATTGATGACGAGGTGTTTGGCAACTTGACACAATTCATTAAAATTCTTTATATTAATTATATGATAGGGACAAAACATAGTCATTAAATATCATATGCGTCACTAAATTGATGACGAGGTGTTTGGCAACTTGACACAATTCATTAAAGTCTTTATATTAATTATATGATATGGACAATATCATATGCGTCACTAAATTGATGACGAGGTGTTTGGCAACTTGATACAATTCTTTAAAGTCTTTATATCAAAAATTATATGATAGGGACAATATCATATGCGTCACTAAATTGATGACGAGGTGTTTGGCAACTTGACACAATTCATTAAAGTCTTTATATTAATTATATGATAGGACAATATCATATGCGTCACTAAATTGATGACGAGGTGTTTGGCAACTTGACACAATTCATTAAAGTCTTTATATTAATTATATGATATGGACAATATCATATGCGTCACTAAATTGATGACGAGGTGTTTGGCAACTTGACACAATTCATTAAAGTCTTTATATTAATTATATGATAGGGACAATATCATATGCGTCACTAAATTGATGACGAGGTGTTTGGCAACTTGACACAATTCATTAAAGTCTTTATATTAATTATATGATATGGACAATATCATATGCGTCACTAAATTGATGACGAGGTGTTTGGCAACTTGATACAATTCTTTAAAGTCTTTATATCAAAAATTATATGATAGGGACAATATCATATGCGTCACTAAATTGATGACGAGGTGTTTGGCAACTTGACACAATTCATTAAAGTCTTTATATTAATTATATGATATGGACAATATCATATCATATGCGTCACTAAATTGATCAGTCGCGATCGAACACTCGACGAGTGCAGACGTGCCTGCGGATCGACAGCAAATTGTTAGCAAATTGTTAGCAAATTGTTCACAGTTGTAAGTCCCGTTACTTGTGCCCAGCCACTTCGCGTCGCGTGATCTTGTCGCGCGTTTTGATTGGCCCAGCCAACGTACCTAACGGTAGTTCGCACTAACACCATCGCACACCCGAGTGTGCGTGTTATCAGCGCAAAAAAACCCAGTGCTCGAAGCAGCGGTATAATTGCAAAGCAGCAGCCACGTGCTGCCTGGCTCACCGGCTTACGGTGCCCAGCTTCCCCCCCCCCCCCCTCCTCACTCCTTATCAACTTTGGAGAAGATGGACTGGCAGGCCCCCCCGCGCACCCACAAGCTTGGAACAACACCACGCAAAAAGGCTCTGAGAACACGCAAGAGCAGCTCCAGCAGCGAGGGAAGCACCTCGCATACAGAGCCGGGCGAGATAAAGCGAAAACCGGCAAAGAAAGCACAGGGAGAGGAGCTGGAAGATAAGCCAAGCACTAGCGCAGCTCTGCGCAAGAAGCTCGCCAACAACGCCTTCGCTTTACTCTCGACCGAAGAAGACGAGTACGACCAAGAGAGCTCTGATGACGAACCCGGACCTAAAGATGATTCCAAGCCCAAGACCCCCGAGAAACCAAAGCCCACCCCGAAGACCATCAAGCCACCTCCGATTTTTATCCCCGATGTGACCAACATCTCGGCACTCGTCAAGATGATCACGACTCTTGTAGGCCCGAAGAACAATTTTACCTACAAGACCGTGAATGGCAACAACGTACGTGTCATGATGCCGGACAAAGAGTCCTATACAGCTCTGCGTCTCCAACTTGTGGCCCAAAACAAGAGGCATCGGACTTTCCAGCCGAAAGATGAACGTGCATACAAGGTTGTCATCAAAGGACTCCACCACTCCACCGATCGTGAGGAAATCATTGAAGACCTTCGCAGACAAGGGCACGCTGTTAGAGATCTGCACAATCCCATTGGCAGAAGAACTAAAGAACCGCTGGGAATATTCTTCGCCAACCTGGAGCCTTCCAGCAACAACAAAGACGTCTACCAAGTCAAGCGGATCTGCAGGTCGGTAGTAACCATTGAACCGCCGCAGAAGTTCAACGACGTGCCTCAATGCTTCAGGTGCCAAGGATTCGGTCATACACAGCGTTACTGCTTCCTGGAATACCGATGTGTAAAGTGTGGAGGCCCTCACGAATCGAGGGCATGTGAGAAGAGGGAGGACGACAAAGCGTGCTGCTTCCACTGCCAGGCGGACCATCCTGCGTCTTTCAAGGGATGCCCTGCATACAAAAGGGCCAAAGCACTCGCTGCTCCGAAAACAAGGCCCGTCGCTAATGCTAACAAGGCGCCGCCCGTGGCATCACCAAACGTCACCTCTGGCAGGAGCTACCGAGACGCCCTCAACGGAGTGCACGCAGCACCGCAGAATCCCACAACCCCAGTCCAAACCCAAACAGAAACCCCACACTCCGGTCAGATAGAAGCGATGTTCGCTCGCATGGAAGGAATGATGGAAAGGATGATGGAGCGCATGTTCACCCAGATGACACAGCTGGTGGCCACCATTCTCAACAGCAAGTCATGCAACTAAAGCTCCACCTAGTCGTCTGGAATGCGAACGGCCTGCAGAACAGCAAGGCCATAGTCGAGCACCATCTGAAGACCCACCAGATCGATATCCTACTCGTAGCCGAAACCCACTTCTCCCCCAGATCCCACTTTAATATCAGCGGATATGACCTCATCCATGCAGACCATCCTTCTGGCAGAGCACGCGGTGGAGCAGCCATCCTCATCAGGAGCGGTATTCAATACCTAGAGCTGCCCGCGTTTCAGCAAGACTGGGCACAATGTCCTGTCATCAGGATTGTCAGCCCGCAAGGAGATTTAGACATTGGAGCGGTCTACTTTCCCCCCAGATACCGCATAACAGCATCTCACCTCAGTGAGTTCTTCGAGCATTTTGGGCCCCGCTTCATAGCAGCTGGAGATTATAACGCCAAACATTCTTGGTGGGGATCGCGCGCCAACAACCCCAAAGGGAAAACTCTGTTTGGGTACCTGCAACGCCACCGACTGGACTGCCACTCCACTGGCGAGCCCACTCACTGGCCAACGAATCCCCTCAAGACTCCAGACCTGCTGGACTTTGCTGTGTCGAAAGGCATAGGGCATGCGAAGATCAGCTGCACAACAAATGCTGACCTCCTGTCAGACCACTGTGCAATAAACGTGCTAATCAACACGCCAGTCCTCAGGAAAACCCCGCTCAGAAGGCTCACTGGAAAATATACCGACGCCGCCAAGTTCGCGTCCTGGATGCTCTCCACCGTCAATCCGAACCCCATCCTCAACACACCCAGGAACATTGATGAAGCTATCGGGAATCTCACCAGGCAGATGCAAAACGCTGCGGAATTCGCAAGCCCACCGCCACCAAAGACTGCGAGAACACCTAGCAGGGACCTCCACCTCTGGTCCCCGGAAATTGCGGCACTCGTGACTGAGAAGAGGCGTCTCAGGAGAGTTTGGTTCTTGACGCGCAATCCAAGAGACAAAACAGCGCTCAATCACGCCACAAAGGAGTTGAAGGACAAGATCTCCAGCCTACGCCAGGACTCCTTCCTCAGATTCCTCGAGGAACTCTCTCCCGGGGACCCAGACCACAATCTGTGGAACGTCACCCGCCACATTAAACGACCAGCCAAAAAGGTTTCCGCAGTGCGCAAAGCAGATGGATCCTGGTGCCGTTCGGATGCTGAAAGAGCAGAAGCTTTCGCCGAACACCTTTACAACGCCTTCTCTCCGTTCGACTGCTGCACTGCCGAAGAACATGCTGAAACAGCCCGGTTTCTCAATAGCCCAAGCTCTCCCGGTCCCCCGTTGGAACCAGTCGACCCTGAGGAAGTTGCGCAGGAGATTGCTCTACTGAAGAACAACAAATCTCCAGGCCTGGATCGTATAGATGCGGCGGCCCTAAAAATGCTCCCATTCCGCTGCACACAAATGCTGGCCAGCATTTACAACAGCTGCTTCCGGCTAGGGTACTTCCCGGAAGAGTGGAAAAGAGCAGAGGTTATTGTCCTCCTCAAGCCTGGTAAGCCTGAAGCCAATCTCGCCTCCTATCGTCCGATTAGTTTGCTGGCAATCCTCTCCAAAATACTCGAAAGAGTATTTTTGCGCAGAGTATTGCCAGTACTGGATGAGGCTGGTTTGATCCCCGATCACCAGTTTGGCTTCAGGCGCTCCCACGGAACACCAGAGCAATGCCACCGGCTAGTCGAACGGATCCTCGAGGCATTCGAGCAAAAGAAATACTGCTGCGCTGTAATGCTCGACGTGAAGCAGGCATTCGACAGAGTTTGGCATCCTGGACTCCTCCATAAACTCAAATCCTACCTCCCAAGCCCCCATTTTACCCTCCTCAAATCCTACACTGAGGGAAGAGCATTCCAAGTCAGATGCGGAAGTGCAATAAGCCTACCCAGACTGATCAGAGCTGGAGTTCCGCAAGGCAGTGTGCTCGGACCAATACTGTACACCCTTTACACCGCAGACCTTCCCATAATCCCCTCCAGGAACCTAACTATAGCGACTTATGCAGATGACACGGCTTTCCTCGCCTCCTCATCCGACCCACGAGAAGCCTCCGAAACAATCCAAAGGCAAATGGACGCGCTACATCCCTGGCTCAGCAGGTGGAACATCGTAGTGAACGCGGAAAAATCTACCCAAACAACATTTGCACTAAGGAGAGGAGACTGCCCACCGGTCACGCTAAACGGAGTCATCATTCCCAACGCACCCGCACCCAAGTACCTAGGACTTACCCTGGACCGCAGGCTCACTTGGCGTCCCCACATCGTCAGCAAACGCATACAGGCCGATGCGCGTCTGAGGCAGATGCATTGGCTTATTGGGAGAGGGTCCAAGCTAAGGCAGAACCACAAAATCCTGGTGTACAAGGCAATTCTCAAGCCCATCTGGACCTACGGGATACAGCTATGGGGCACGGCAAGCCACACGAATCGCCTGCGTATACAGCGGTTCCAGAATAGGTGCTTGAGAATTGCCTGT
This sequence comes from Drosophila simulans, assembly GCF_016746395.2. Lineage (NCBI taxonomy): Eukaryota > Metazoa > Arthropoda > Insecta > Diptera > Drosophilidae > Drosophila > Drosophila simulans. The sequence continues at coordinate 142,908 of NW_025416815.1, forward strand.
AATGCGCATCCCTACCACGAGAATGTCGCCATACATAGGGAACTTGGAATCCCACAAGTCGCTGATGAAATCTCCAGGCTCAGCGAGAGATACCTGAAAAGGCTCGAAAACCACCCTAACCACCTCGCCACCAACCTGTTAGACAATAGCCAAACAAGCAGACGTCTCATGAGGAGACACCCTCTCGATCTTCCACAACAATAGACAACACATATAAAACCCGCCACAAATACATGTACAATAGTATCCCTTAAGCTAATGTTCCCCCGCAAAACCATTTAATTATTGTCCACTAGGACAGATTTTAAATAAATAAACGCACGCTAAAAAAAAAAAAAAAAAAAAAAAACTAAATGATGACGAGTGTTTGGCAACTTGACACAATTCATTAAAGTCTTATATTAATATATGATAGGACAATATCATATGCGTCACTAAATTGATGACGAGGTGTTTGGCAACTTGACACAATTCATTAAAGTCTTTATATTAATTATATGATATGGACAATATCATATGCGTCACTAAATGATGACGAGGTGTTTGGCAACTTGACACAATTCTTAAAGTCTTTATATTAATTATATGATAGGACAATATCATATGCGTCACTAAATTGATGACGAGGTGTTTGGCAACTTGACACAATTCATTAAAGTCTTTATATTAATTATATGATATGGACAATATCATATGCGTCACTAAATGATGACGAGGTGTTTGGCAACTTGACACAATTCATTAAAGTCTTTATATTAATTATATATGGACAATATCATATGCGTCACTAAATGATACGAGGGTTGCCAACCTATGACATCAATTCACTAAAGATACAAAATAAAAACCATAACCACTCGCAAACCTGTTAGACAACAATAGCCAACAAGCAGACGTCTCATGAGGAGACACCTCTCGATCTTCCACAACAATAGACAACACATATAAAACCCGCCACAAATACATGTACAATAGTATCCCTTAAGCTAATGTTCCCCCGCAAAACCATTTAATTATTGTCCACTAGGACAGATTTTAAATAAATAAACGCACGCAACTAAATTGATGACGAGGTGTTTGGCAACTTGATACAATTCTTTAAAGTCTTTATATCAAAAATTATATGATAGGGACAATATCATATGCGTCACTAAATTGATGACGAGGTGTTTGGCAACTTGACACAATTCATTAAAATTCTTTATATTAATTATATGATAGGGACAATATCATATGCGTCACTAAATTGATGACGAGGTGTTTGGCAACTTGACACAATTCATTAAAGTCTTTATATTAATTATATGATAGGGACAATATCATATGCGTCACTAAATTGATGACGAGGTGTTTGGCAACTTGATACAATTCTTTAAAGTCTTTATATCAAAAATTATATGATAGGGACAATATCATATGCGTCACTAAATTGATGACGAGGTGTTTGGCTACAGGAAAAAATCATTTATTTATCGAATCATCAAGCAAAGGATAAGCTTCAGTGGATCGCAGTATGGCAGCTGCTCAACCACTTACAACACCTTGCCTGTTACAAAAGTCGTTTACAATTGATTCTAGGCTTTGTCATTGTATTAAATAATGCTTTTATATGTAACTAGCGCGGCATCAGGTGATCGAAGATCCTCCTAATTTACTATGTTACAAATTACATTGGCATCACATCCATTGTCGTTTATAAAATAAATTATAAACTTTAAATGGTTTAGAAGCCATACAATGCAAATTGCCCCTTATTTATCATTGCAGTCCAGCACGGATACGACCTTAGAGGCGTTCAGGCATAATCCAACGGACGTAGCGTCATACCACTGTTCGCTCGAACAAGTATTGTGCCATTGGTCCGTACCTGCGGTTCCTCTCGTACTACGCAGGAATGCTGTCGCAACAACGTTTTGTCATTAGTAGGGTAAAACTAACCTGTCTCACGACGGTCTAAACCCAGCTCACGTTCCCTTGCATGGGTGAACAATCCAACGCTTGGTGAATTTTGCTTCACAATGATAGGAAGAGCCGACATCGAAGGATCAAAAAGCGACGTCGCTATGAACGCTTGGCCGCCACAAGCCAGTTATCCCTATGGTAACTTTTCTGACACCTCTTGTTAAAAACTCTTTAAACCAAAAGGATCGATAGGCCGAGCTTTTGCTGTCCCTGTGTGTACTGAACACCGAGATCAAGTCAGCATTTGCCCTTTTGCTCTATGTGTGGTTTCTGTCCGCACTGAGCTGGCCTTGGGACACCTCCGTTATTATTTGAGAGATGTACCGCCCCAGTCAAACTCCCTACCTGGCAATGTCCTTGAATTGGATCATACCTGAGTAATTGGAGTTATACCAAATTTTCAAATCAAAAATACATAAATGCATCGTTTTATTAAAGAATTTGTTTGCGATTATATAACAAACTCGTGATACTTTGATCAAGAAGCTTGCATCAAAACCCAATACCATAAGATATAATAAATATATCCGTATAATGGCTAGGAAATGATACACGTTCCATTTAATCAAGTAAGTAAGGAAACAATAAGAGTAGTGGTATTTCATTGACGATACCAAACCGAGGTCTAATATCTCCCACTTATTCTACACCTCTTATGTCTCCTTACACTGCCAGATTAGAGTCAAGCTCAAAAGGGTCTTCTTTCCCCGCTAATTATTCCAAGCCCGTTCCCTTGGCTGTGGTTTCGCTAGATAGTAGATAGGGACAGTAGGAATCTCGTTAATCCATTCATGCGCGTCACTAATTAGATGACGAGGCATTTGGCTACCTTAAGAGAGTCATAGTTACTCCCGCCGTTGACCCGCGCTTACTTGAATTTCTTCACTTTGACATTCAGAGCACTGGGCAGAAATCACATTGTGTCAACACCCGCTAGGGCCATCACAATGCTTTGTTTTAATTAGACAGTCGGATTCCCCAAGTCCGTGCCAGTTCTGAATTGATTGTTAATTGATAATCGTTATAATTGATAAGAACTAATTGGTTTAACCCAAATAGTATTCTTAAAAATTTTAGCAAGAAAGTTCCACAATTGGCTACGTAACTAAACTATCCGGGGAACAAGTAACTAACATAAATGCTAGAAACTCTATTTACCCAGAACGAGCACATAAACCATGTTATTGTTTCCCAATCAAGCCCGACTATCTCAATCTTCAGAGCCAATCCTTATCCCGAAGTTACGGATCTAATTTGCCGACTTCCCTTACCTACATTATTCTATCGACTAGAGACTCTTCACCTTGGAGACCAGCTGCGGATATTGGTACGGCCTGTTGAGAAGTTTGCGTGTCCCCACCATAAATTTTCAAGGTCCGAGGAGAAAATATCGACACAACAGTATATGTCATGCTCTTCTAGCCCATCTACCATATCTCTCTGCGAAAGACTTCCATGGTAGTACGGCTATAAAACAGAAAAGAAAACTCTTCCGATATCTCTCGACGGCTTCTTTATGGTCGTTCCTGTTGCCAGGATGAGCACGAGGCCCATATTTAATAACAAACGGATACTCAACAGGTTACGGAATTGGAACCGTATTCCCTTTCGTTCAAAATTATTCAAGTGTATTATATTCGCTTTGTTTATATAGTTAGGCATTTTTGTTTTACTTGAAAATTTTCGGCTTTCGCCTTGAACTTAGGACCGACTAACTCGTGATCAACCACTGTTCACACGAAACCCTTCTCCACTTCAGTCCTCCAAGGTCTCATTCGATTATTTGCTACTACCACCAAGATCTGTACCAATGGCAGCTCCATGCAGGCTTACGCCAAACACTTCTACGCATACCATTGTACCTTCCTACTCACTAAAGTTTCAAAATTTATATCACAAGTAATATAAATCATCTACTTTAGCGGTAATGTATAGGTATACAACTTAAGCGCCATCCATTTTAAGGGCTAGTTGCTTCGGCAGGTGAGTTGTTACACACTCCTTAGCGGATTTCGACTTCCATGATCACCGTCCTGCTGTTTTAAGCAACCAACGCCTTTCATGGTATCTGCATGAGTTGTTAATTTGGGCACCGTAACATTACGTTTGGTTCATCCCACAGCGCCAGTTCTGCTTACCAAAAGTGGCCCACTGGGCACATTATATCATAACCTTGAACTTCATATCAAGAAAGTTAAGGTTCTTACCCATTTAAAGTTTGAGAATAGGTTAAGATCGTTTCGACCCTAAGGCCTCTAATCATTCGCTTTACCAGATAAGATTATTTTATATAATATTAAAATGCACCAGCTATCCTGAGGGAAACTTCGGAAGGAACCAGCTACTAGATGGTTCGATTGGTCTTTCGCCCCTATACTCAATTCTGACAATCGATTTGCACGTCAGAACTGTTTCGGTCTTCCATCAGGGTTTCCCCTGACTTCAACCTGATCAAGTATAGTTCACCATCTTTCGGGTCACAGCATATATGCTCAAGGTACGTTCCAGTTAGAGGCATAAATAATATAAATATACATTATACATAACTATATAGAACGCCCCGGGATTGTGTTAATTAGCTATAAATAGCTAAAAAACTAATCCCATTATTAGTCAAGTTAATTACGCTATTAGGTTTACATCCCAATAACTTGCACATATGTTAGACTCCTTGGTCCGTGTTTCAAGACGGGTCCCGAAGGTATCCTGAATCTTTCGCATTGTTAATCATACAAGAGCATATAATAAACACAAAAATCAATGATAATTATGCCATTATATAATTCCGAAAAATTAACGCTCTGTAATAATATAAATCTATCAGCACTTTATCAAATTAATAACATTTATTCTGTGTTAAAATGCAAGCAATTTAATTGGAATAAACTATAAGTTATATTTTATGATAAATTTGGGATATGCTAATAGATTACAATGTCCTTATATGGAAAAAATGCACATTATTCTTAATAATATTATTTAAATATTACAATTTTAATGATGAATTTTCCATAACGGATATTCAGGTTCATCGGGCTTAACCTCTAAGCAGTTTCACGTACTGTTTAACTCTCTATTCAGAGTTCTTTTCAACTTTCCCTCACGGTACTTGTTTACTATCGGTCTCATGGTTATATTTAGTTTTAGATGGAGTTTACCACCCACTTAGTGCTGCACTATCAAGCAACACGACTCTTTGGAAACATCATCTAGTAATCATTAACGTTATACGGGCCTGGCACCCTCTATGGGTAAATGGCCTCATTTAAGAAGGACTTAAATCATTAATTTCTCATACTAGAATATTGACGCTCCATACACTGCATCTCACATTTGCCATATAGACAAAGTGACTTAGTGCTGAACTGTTTTCTTTTCGCTCGCCGCTACTAAGAAAATCCTTGTTAGTTTCTTTTCCTCCCCTAATTAATATGCTTAAATTCAGGGGGTAGTCCCATATGAGTTGAGGTTGTATATATAACTATATTTTGCCATAAATTCTTTATATATAAATGATAAAACAATCAATTAAATTCGTTATAAATGGTTCCAATAGTTCTTGTAAGCAAAGTTATTTTTTATCCATTTAACGAACCAACGAAGAATAATAACATAACCAAGTTTTTTTTTTTTCGAATCATTAATAAGAGACAATTCTAGATGAAAAATATTTCAATTTTTTATGCTAGACATTTCTCAGTATTATTTGATTGAAAAAGAAAATATTTCTCTTCGTTTTTCACATTCAAATGTGAGATAATGTTTTTCATTTCTTTTTTAATATTATGAATAAAATCATTATTTAATCCAATAATATACCATATGCTTATAAAAAATTTATAAACAACTTAATTAGCATAGTCTTACAACCCTCAACCATATGTAGTCCAAGCAGCACTATAAAATTAATTAAAGTACATAACAGCATGGACTGCGATATGCGTTCAAAATGTCGATGTTCATGTGTCCTGCAGTTCACACGATGACGCACAGTTTGCTGCGTTCTTCATCGACCCATGAGCCGAGTGATCCACCGCTTAGAGTTTTATAATTCATTTTTATATAATGTCAATATTGTTTTTATTGAAAGAAATTAAAAATACACCATTTTACTGGCATATATCAATTCCTTCAATAAATTTATTTTTATACCTAAAATAAATGTTGCGAAATGTCTTAGTTTCATATAAGCATTATGTATCATAATAATCTGGTTATGGTTTGCTATTTTGGGTGACACATACTGCAAAATTTATATAAAACATTAACCTGATGGATGACAGGTACAAACATTGTATATTTTAGGTTGTTGCATTAGCCAACGTATGCTCATAACATAGATGAACAATACATATTCGCAACGCGTGTATATTATGGTCCATATACACACAAACTTATTTCGATTACCACATTCAAAATTATTTTAATTTTAATTCGACTTCCACTTTCGAATTTAGTTTAGTTTCTTCGATTTCCATTTTCGAGAATTTGTTTTTATAGGAAACGCCGTTGTTGTAGTAAGTACTGCCACAAATACGCACAACAACATTAATAATGTTAAAGTCTTTTTATGAGGTTGCCAAGCCCCACATATAAATAAAATAAAAGCCATCTACATTTTATTTTCACTTTAACTTTTGATTCCGTAGAATCATTTTGTAATATTTTTATTTTGGTAAATTGTATTTATTTGTATTATAACAAATGTTTATTAACGGTAAGGATATTATACAATAATGATCCTTCCGCAGGTTCACCTACGGAAACCTTGTTACGACTTTTACTTCCTCTAAATAATCAAGTTCGGTCAACTTTTGCGAAACAACCGTAACACGCAAGGCGTCACAGTGATCACGTCCGGAGACCTCACTAAATAATTCAATCGGTAGTAGCGACGGGCGGTGTGTACAAAGGGCAGGGACGTAATCAATGCGAGTTAATGACTCACACTTACTGGGAATTCCAAGTTCATGTGAACAGTTTCAGTTCACAATCCCAAGCATGAAAGTGGTTCAGCGGTTTACCCGGACCTCTCGGTCTAGGAAATACACGTTGATACTTTCATTGTAGCGCGCGTGCAGCCCAGGACATCTAAGGGCATCACAGACCTGTTATTGCTCAATCTCATTATTGCTAGACGCAATTTGTCCATTTAAGAAGCTAGTGTCCTTATAATGGGACAAACCAACAGGTACGGCTCCACTTACATAAACACATTCAAACACAATAAACATTTTACTGCCACCATGAATGAAGGCTACATAAGCTTCAGCACCATAATCCTGAAGATATCTATTTAATATATTTGAGTCTCGTTCGTTATCGGAATTAACCAGACAAATCACTCCACGAACTAAGAACGGCCATGCACCACCACCCATAGATTCGAGAAAGAGCTATCAATCTGTCTTACACACTTATGTTCGGACCTGGTAAGTTTTCCCGTGTTGAGTCAAATTAAGCCGCAGGCTCCACTCCTGGTGGTGCCCTTCCGTCAATTCCTTTAAGTTTCAGCTTTGCAACCATACTTCCCCCGGAGCCCAAAAGCTTTGGTTTCCCGGGAAGCGACTGAGAGAGCCATAAAAGTAGCTACACCCAATTGCTAGCTGGCATCGTTTATGGTTAGAACTAGGGCGGTATCTGATCGCCTTCGAACCTCTAACTTTCGTTCTTGATTAATGAAAACATCTTTGGCAAATGCTTTCGCTTAAGTTAGTCTTACGACGGTCCAAGAATTTCACCTCTCGCGTCGTAATACTAATGCCCCCAAACTGCTTCTATTAATCATTACCTCTTGATCTGAAAACCAATGAAAGCAGAACAGAGGTCTTATTTCATTATCCCATGCACAGAATATTCAGGCATTTGAAGCCTGCTTTAAGCACTCTAATTTGTTCAAAGTAATAGTACCGGCCCACAATAACACTCGTTTAAGAGCACTAGTGCAGGTTTTTAAATAGGAGGAACATATGAAAAAATACAAGTATTTAATCACATATAAGAACTCCACCGGTAATACGCTTACATACATAAAGGTATAGTACTAACCACAATTGTAAGTTGTACTACCCGTATGAAGCACAAGTTCAACTACGAACGTTTTAACCGCAACAACTTTAATATACGCTATTGGAGCTGGAATTACCGCGGCTGCTGGCACCAGACTTGCCCTCCAATTGGTCCTTGTTAAAGGATTTAAAGTGTACTCATTCCAATTACAGGGCCTCGGATATGAGTCCTGTATTGTTATTTTTCGTCACTACCTCCCCGAGCTGGGAGTGGGTAATTTACGCGCCTGCTGCCTTCCTTAGATGTGGTAGCCGTTTCTCAGGCTCCCTCTCCGGAATCGAACCCTGATTCCCCGTTACCCGTTGCAACCATGGTAGTCCTAGATACTACCATCAAAAGTTGATAGGACAGACATTTGAAAGATCTGTCGTCGGTACAAGACCATACGATCTGCATGTTATCTAGAGTTCAACCAATATAACGATCTTGCGATCGCTTGGTTTTAGCCTAATAAAAGCACATGTCCCATAAGGTTCATGTTTTAATTGCATGTATTAGCTCTAGAATTACCACAGTTATCCAAGTAACTGTTAACGATCTAAGGAACCATAACTGATATAATGAGCCTTTTGCGGTTTCACTTTTAATTCGTGTGTACTTAGACATGCATGGCTTAATCTTTGAGACAAGCATATAACTACTGGCAGGATCAACCAGAATAATGTTTTTCCTTCATATTCCATTCATATTTTTTGAATCGAAATAAGCAATATAATAGATATATGGATTTTTCACTTTATATAATTCCATGATTTTTATTATATTGAATAAAATTCAATATTTCGCCTTTGGGTAAAATTTTAAATATATATTTATAAGTAAAATATCCATTCGATTACGGCCATTTTTATATAGCATTCGTAATCCATAATTTCATTTTTAATTTATACTTGTTTTACCAATATAACAAGAATTTCATATAATTATTGTAATATATATGTTTCTATAATTATATCTTTTTATATATACATATTTCATTATAAAATATCATTTTATTTCCAACATACATAATTATTGTATCCACACATGTACAATTTTTGTTTAACCAATATAAATATTAAGTTAAATCATTTGCATTTTGAAGATAAATTTAAAATTTATCTCTTTTCATATATCTCTCTGGTAATATATAACATAAAACCAAGCGCATATGATAATATTTCCACATTTAATATATAATTTTATATTTCTTTCATAAGAATCCATATTTGTATTATACCGTAACGATATAATAATCCAACTATACGGCAGGTAATAAATAAATATTTGCCTGCCTCCAAAAATTAACGATAATATATGGAAACGATTTGTTATTCTATATATAATAGAAACTTGACTTTTGTTTCAACGATATTATCTAAAAAGCGTATATTCCTATTATCCGCGGAGCCAAGTCCCGTGTTCTATAGAACTGAGAAACAAATTTGTACGGATAATAATATACTTTATTGTATGTAACCAATATAAACATAATCCGAAATAAATATTTCGAATAATGCGGGAGGTCGGCAACCACTGCCTACCTATAGTAGTTTTTGAACCCGCTGTCGTCAAAGCGGGTATTTTCAATTCCGTTTGCCACCCAACATACGGGCTATTCTCTTATATATTAAGAGATTATATGAACATTTCATTTTTTTTTCCATTATTCATATATAATATGATTATTTTTTTCTTTATACATATAATACATATTAATTTTCATATGTTTATTATTTAATTTACTCATATTATTGCCAAAATCATATGAATACATAAGTTTTGAACAATATGAGAGGTCGGCAACCACTGCCTACCTATAGTAGTTTTTGAACCCTCTGTCGTAATTCCGGTCGTTTACACTACTATACCCTCTCCCTATAATGGCTTTTCTCTATAATACTAAGAGAATGTGGGAATATTTCAGCATTTTTTTCCTTATACATATAATAATTAATCATTTTCATATGTATATTATTTAATTTACTCATATAATTCCCAAAATCATATGAATTCATAAGTTTTGAACAATATGAGAGGTCGGCAACCACTGCCTACCTATAGTAGTTTTTGAACCCTCTGTCGTAATTCCGGTCGTTTACACTACTATACCCTCTCACTATAATGGCTTTTCTCTATAATACTGAGAGAATGTGGGAATATTTCAGCATTTTTTCCCTTATACATATAATAATTAATCATTTTCATATGTATATTATTTAATTTACTCATATAATTCCCAAAATCATATGAATACATAAGTTTTGAACAATATGAGAGGTCGGCAACCACTGCCTACCTATAGTAGTTTTTGAACCCTCTGTCGTAATTCCGGTCGTTTACACTACTATACCCTCTCACTATAATGGCTTTTCTCTATAATACTGAGAGAATGTGGGAATATTTCAGCATTTTTTCCCTTATACATATAATAATTAATCATTTTCATATGTATATTATTTAATTTACTCATATAATTGCCAAAATCATATGAATACATAAGTTTTGAACAATATGAGAGGTCGGCAACCACTGCCTACCTATAGTAGTTTTTGAACCCTCTGTCGTAATTCCGGTCGTTTACACTACTATACCCTCTCACTATAATGGCTTTTCTCTATAATACTGAGAGAATGTGGGAATATTTCAGCATTTTTTCCCTTATACATATAATAATTAATCATTTTCATATGTATATTATTTAATTTACTCATTTAATTGCCAAAATCATATGAATACATAAGTTTTGAACAATATGAGAGGTCGGCAACGGTCTTTCCTCTATAATACTAAGATAATATGGGAATATTTCAGCATTTTTTCCCTTATACATATAATAATTAATCATTTTCATAAGTATATTATTTAATTTACTCGTATATAATTGCCAAAATCCTATGAACACATAAGAGAATACAATATGAGAGGTCGGCGCAACCATAATATAGTAGTTGATGACGAGGTGTTTGGCAACTTGATACAATTCTTTAAAGTCTTTATATCAAAAATATATGATAGGGACAATATCATATGCGTCACTAAATTGATGACGAGGTGTTTGGCAACTTGACACAATTCATTAAAAGTTTTTATATTAATTATATGATAGGGACAATATCATATGCGTCACTAAATTGATGACGAGGTGTTTGGCAACTTGACACAATTCATTAAAATTCTTTATATTAATTATATGATAGGGACAATATCATATGCGTCACTAAATTGATGACGAGGTGTTTGGCAACTTGACACAATTCATTAAAGTCTTTATATTAATTATATGATAGGGACAATATCATATGCGTCACTAAATTGATGACGAGGTGTTTGGCAACTTGACACAATTCATTAAAGTCTTTATATTAATTATATGATATGGACAATATCATATGCGTCACTAAATTGATGACGAGGTGTTTGGCAACTTGATACAATTCTTTAAAGTCTTTATATCAAAAATTATATGATAGGGACAATATCATATGCGTCACTAAATTGATGACGAGGTGTTTGGCAACTTGACACAATTCATTAAAGTCTTTATATTAATTATATGATATGGACAATATCATATGCGTCACTAAATTGATGACGAGGTGTTTGGCAACTTGATACAATTCTTTAAAGTCTTTATATCAAAAATTATATGATAGGGACAATATCATATGCGTCACTAAATTGATGACGAGGTGTTTGGCAACTTGACACAATTCATTAAAGTCTTTATATTAATTATATGATATGGACAATATCATATGCGTCACTAAATTGATGACGAGGTGTTTGGCAACTTGATACAATTCTTTAAAGTCTTTATATCAAAAATTATATGATAGGGACAATATCATATGCGTCACTAAATTGATGACGAGGTGTTTGGCTACAGGAAAAAATCATTTATTTATCGAATCATCAAGCAAAGGATAAGCTTCAGTGGATCGCAGTATGGCAGCTGCTCAACCACTTACAACACCTTGCCTGTTACAAAAGTCGTTTACAATTGATTCTAGGCTTTGTCATTGTATTAAATAATGCTTTTATATGTAACTAGCGCGGCATCAGGTGATCGAAGATCCTCCTAATTTACTATGTTACAAATTACATTGGCATCACATCCATTGTCGTTTATAAAATAAATTATAAACTTTAAATGGTTTAGAAGCCATACAATGCAAATTGCCCCTTATTTATCATTGCAGTCCAGCACGGATACGACCTTAGAGGCGTTCAGGCATAATCCAACGGACGTAGCGTCATACCACTGTTCGCTCGAACAAGTATTGTGCCATTGGTCCGTACCTGCGGTTCCTCTCGTACTACGCAGGAATGCTGTCGCAACAACGTTTTGTCATTAGTAGGGTAAAACTAACCTGTCTCACGACGGTCTAAACCCAGCTCACGTTCCCTTGCATGGGTGAACAATCCAACGCTTGGTGAATTTTGCTTCACAATGATAGGAAGAGCCGACATCGAAGGATCAAAAAGCGACGTCGCTATGAACGCTTGGCCGCCACAAGCCAGTTATCCCTATGGTAACTTTTCTGACACCTCTTGTTAAAAACTCTTTAAACCAAAAGGATCGATAGGCCGAGCTTTTGCTGTCCCTGTGTGTACTGAACACCGAGATCAAGTCAGCATTTGCCCTTTTGCTCTATGTGTGGTTTCTGTCCGCACTGAGCTGGCCTTGGGACACCTCCGTTATTATTTGAGAGATGTACCGCCCCAGTCAAACTCCCTACCTGGCAATGTCCTTGAATTGGATCATACCTGAGTAATTGGAGTTATACCAAATTTTCAAATCAAAAATACATAAATGCATCGTTTTATTAAAGAATTTGTTTGCGATTATATAACAAACTCGTGATACTTTGATCAAGAAGCTTGCATCAAAACCCAATACCATAAGATATAATAAATATATCCGTATAATGGCTAGGAAATGATACACGTTCCATTTAATCAAGTAAGTAAGGAAACAATAAGAGTAGTGGTATTTCATTGACGATACCAAACCGAGGTCTAATATCTCCCACTTATTCTACACCTCTTATGTCTCCTTACACTGCCAGATTAGAGTCAAGCTCAAAAGGGTCTTCTTTCCCCGCTAATTATTCCAAGCCCGTTCCCTTGGCTGTGGTTTCGCTAGATAGTAGATAGGGACAGTAGGAATCTCGTTAATCCATTCATGCGCGTCACTAATTAGATGACGAGGCATTTGGCTACCTTAAGAGAGTCATAGTTACTCCCGCCGTTGACCCGCGCTTACTTGAATTTCTTCACTTTGACATTCAGAGCACTGGGCAGAAATCACATTGTGTCAACACCCGCTAGGGCCATCACAATGCTTTGTTTTAATTAGACAGTCGGATTCCCCAAGTCCGTGCCAGTTCTGAATTGATTGTTAATTGATAATCGTTATAATTGATAAGAACTAATTGGTTTAACCCAAATAGTATTCTTAAAAATTTTAGCAAGAAAGTTCCACAATTGGCTACGTAACTAAACTATCCGGGGAACAAGTAACTAACATAAATGCTAGAAACTCTATTTACCCAGAACGAGCACATAAACCATGTTATTGTTTCCCAATCAAGCCCGACTATCTCAATCTTCAGAGCCAATCCTTATCCCGAAGTTACGGATCTAATTTGCCGACTTCCCTTACCTACATTATTCTATCGACTAGAGACTCTTCACCTTGGAGACCAGCTGCGGATATTGGTACGGCCTGTTGAGAAGTTTGCGTGTCCCCACCATAAATTTTCAAGGTCCGAGGAGAAAATATCGACACAACAGTATATGTCATGCTCTTCTAGCCCATCTACCATATCTCTCTGCGAAAGACTTCCATGGTAGTACGGCTATAAAACAGAAAAGAAAACTCTTCCGATATCTCTCGACGGCTTCTTTATGGTCGTTCCTGTTGCCAGGATGAGCACGAGGCCCATATTTAATAACAAACGGATACTCAACAGGTTACGGAATTGGAACCGTATTCCCTTTCGTTCAAAATTATTCAAGTGTATTATATTCGCTTTGTTTATATAGTTAGGCATTTTTGTTTTACTTGAAAATTTTCGGCTTTCGCCTTGAACTTAGGACCGACTAACTCGTGATCAACCACTGTTCACACGAAACCCTTCTCCACTTCAGTCCTCCAAGGTCTCATTCGATTATTTGCTACTACCACCAAGATCTGTACCAATGGCAGCTCCATGCAGGCTTACGCCAAACACTTCTACGCATACCATTGTACCTTCCTACTCACTAAAGTTTCAAAATTTATATCACAAGTAATATAAATCATCTACTTTAGCGGTAATGTATAGGTATACAACTTAAGCGCCATCCATTTTAAGGGCTAGTTGCTTCGGCAGGTGAGTTGTTACACACTCCTTAGCGGATTTCGACTTCCATGATCACCGTCCTGCTGTTTTAAGCAACCAACGCCTTTCATGGTATCTGCATGAGTTGTTAATTTGGGCACCGTAACATTACGTTTGGTTCATCCCACAGCGCCAGTTCTGCTTACCAAAAGTGGCCCACTGGGCACATTATATCATAACCTTGAACTTCATATCAAGAAAGTTAAGGTTCTTACCCATTTAAAGTTTGAGAATAGGTTAAGATCGTTTCGACCCTAAGGCCTCTAATCATTCGCTTTACCAGATAAGATTATTTTATATAATATTAAAATGCACCAGCTATCCTGAGGGAAACTTCGGAAGGAACCAGCTACTAGATGGTTCGATTGGTCTTTCGCCCCTATACTCAATTCTGACAATCGATTTGCACGTCAGAACTGTTTCGGTCTTCCATCAGGGTTTCCCCTGACTTCAACCTGATCAAGTATAGTTCACCATCTTTCGGGTCACAGCATATATGCTCAAGGTACGTTCCAGTTAGAGGCATAAATAATATAAATATACATTATACATAACTATATAGAACGCCCCGGGATTGTGTTAATTAGCTATAAATAGCTAAAAAACTAATCCCATTATTAGTCAAGTTAATTACGCTATTAGGTTTACATCCCAATAACTTGCACATATGTTAGACTCCTTGGTCCGTGTTTCAAGACGGGTCCCGAAGGTATCCTGAATCTTTCGCATTGTTAATCATACAAGAGCATATAATAAACACAAAAATCAATGATAATTATGCCATTATATAATTCCGAAAAATTAACGCTCTGTAATAATATAAATCTATCAGCACTTTATCAAATTAATAACATTTATTCTGTGTTAAAATGCAAGCAATTTAATTGGAATAAACTATAAGTTATATTTTATGATAAATTTGGGATATGCTAATAGATTACAATGTCCTTATATGGAAAAATGCACATTATTCTTAATAATATTATTTAAATATTACAATTTTAATGATGAATTTTCCATAACGGATATTCAGGTTCATCGGGCTTAACCTCTAAGCAGTTTCACGTACTGTTTAACTCTCTATTCAGAGTTCTTTTCAACTTTCCCTCACGGTACTTGTTTACTATCGGTCTCATGGTTATATTTAGTTTTAGATGGAGTTTACCACCCACTTAGTGCTGCACTATCAAGCAACACGACTCTTTGGAAACATCATCTAGTAATCATTAACGTTATACGGGCCTGGCACCCTCTATGGGTAAATGGCCTCATTTAAGAAGGACTTAAATCATTAATTTCTCATACTAGAATATTGACGCTCCATACACTGCATCTCACATTTGCCATATAGACAAAGTGACTTAGTGCTGAACTGTTTTCTTTTCGCTCGCCGCTACTAAGAAAATCCTTGTTAGTTTCTTTTCCTCCCCTAATTAATATGCTTAAATTCAGGGGGTAGTCCCATATGAGTTGAGGTTGTATATATAACTATATTTTGCCATAAATTCTTTATATATAAATGATAAAACAATCAATTAAATTCGTTATAAATAGTTCCAATAGTTCTTGTAAGCAAAGTTATTTTTTATCCATTTAACGAACCAACGAAGAATAATAACATAACCAAGTTTTTTTTTTTTCGAATCATTAATAAGAGACAATTCTAGATGAAAAATATTTCAATTTTTTATGCTAGACATTTCTCAGTATTATTTGATTGAAAAAGAAAATATTTCTCTTCGTTTTTCACATTCAAATGTGAGATAATGTTTTTCATTTCTTTTTTAATATTATGAATAAAATCATTATTTAATCCAATAATATACCATATGCTTATAAAAAATTTATAAACAACTTAATTAGCATAGTCTTACAACCCTCAACCATATGTAGTCCAAGCAGCACTATAAAATTAATTAAAGTACATAACAGCATGGACTGCGATATGCGTTCAAAATGTCGATGTTCATGTGTCCTGCAGTTCACACGATGACGCACAGTTTGCTGCGTTCTTCATCGACCCATGAGCCGAGTGATCCACCGCTTAGAGTTTTATAATTCATTTTTATATAATGTCAATATTGTTTTTATTGAAAGAAATTAAAAATACACCATTTTACTGGCATATATCAATTCCTTCAATAAATTTATTTTTATACCTAAAATAAATGTTGCGAAATGTCTTAGTTTCATATAAGCATTATGTATCATAATAATCTGGTTATGGTTTGCTATTTTGGGTGACACATACTGCAAAATTTATATAAAACATTAACCTGATGGATGACAGGTACAAACATTGTATATTTAGGTTGTTGCATTAGCCAACGTATGCTCATAACATAGATGAACAATACATATTCGCAACGCGTGTATATTATGGTCCATATACACACAAACTTATTTCGATTACCACATTCAAAATTATTTTAATTTTAATTCGACTTCCACTTTCGAATTTAGTTTAGTTTCTTCGATTTCCATTTTCGAGAATTTGTTTTTATAGGAAACGCCGTTGTTGTAGTAAGTACTGCCACAAATACGCACAACAACATTAATAATGTTAAAGTCTTTTTATGAGGTTGCCAAGCCCCACATATAAATAAAATAAAAGCCATCTACATTTTATTTTCACTTTAACTTTTGATTCCGTAGAATCATTTTGTAATATTTTATTTTGGTAAATTGTATTTA